>NW_025953454.1:0-60944 GCF_018812025.1 Megalobrama amblycephala | reverse complement strand
ATTAGCATAATATCCAACTGAACAGTTATTCATGTGGCCATTCTGCTCTATTTTAGTACAAAATTCATATAAAAGAGTCAGTGTGCAAAAACAGGATACTCATCCAGTGTCATGATGTTTAAACAGAATACTCACAATGGGCTATTTGGTTTTCCTCTTACTCTCACCATCAGTCCATGCCTTGTTGCGCTGATTATTATATTAGGTATTGTTCACTTGATGTCTGTGTCTTTATGCATAGCAGCATGTGCTATGGAGCATGTAGCCCTTGATTCCTCAGGCCATCTGTACCGTATGCAATTCTCACCATGACCACAGAGGGCAGCAGACATAATGTCAACCTAATATATCTATGTCTGTGTCCGAAATCACTCCCTATACCCTTAAATAGGGCACTATTTGAGGGGACAGCCATTTGTAGTGGTGTTCGAAACTAGGGGTGTAATGATGCAACCTCGATATTCAAACCCATAATGCACCACAATAATGAGTGTACAACTGATGTACACTCAACAGCTAGAGAATACCCATAATGCACTGTGAGGGTCATGCCGAATGAATTCCCACGTCTGACCAGAAGATGGCACCCGCAAATGAATCATCCATCCATTTGTGGTCAATGTGGCTACAGCGTAATATCATCCAGGTATACAATCCTTTTTAGTTGATTATTAAATTGTTTTATTAAGGTTTATAAATAGTTTCCATGACAGAGTTCAGGATAAAACTTCATTACTACTGGAGCTGCCAGTTTGCTAAGTTTCAAATGATTATTAAACGGCAAGCATAAACTATGCAAAATTGGCAACCCTTTCAGCACACTCCGTGTCTGATTTCACTCACTAGTTTATATTCACTTCTTCAAGTGGACAATATTAGTGGAGTAATGTAGGGAATAATGAATGAGGGTATAGGGGGCCATTTTGAACACAGCTTATGTTCAGAACAGAATGCTACCTTAGTAGTAGTATACAATGGATACTGTGTACTATTTTAAAAAATAGTATGTGAAACAGTATACATTATGCAGCAAGAAACTTTTCAAAAAGTAGCATGCTATTGTTGGCATGTGACGTCTTCATGTTGCATGGAGTGGCGTCCAGGTATCGTCGAACAATGCTGTTGTCTTGAATTTGTGTAAAAATGGCTTTTTATGGGATGAGACTGCCAAAATAGAGAGGTCAAACTAGATTTATATTTTATTCCATCATGCTAGAAATGGAAAGTCAGGCACATTGCATCTTAGTATACTGTTGCTAAATGAACAACATCAATCTGGGTATTCCATGCATACATAACATTTGCATACTGTACACAGTATACATACTATATACTGAAGAAAGAGTACAAATAGGAAGTGTGCTGTTCTGAACATGACCACAGTTCTCCAACTCGGTGATGGTTGAGCAGTATCATCTCATGTTTGTCCAAGCCATGTGTTGTTATTCTTTACTTCAAGAAGGTCTTGTATAAGTATTGTCTATTTGGCAGGTGTTCATGGACACTTCTTGTACCAAATCAAGGTTTCTCAGATGGACATGAATGTTTTCTGTGAATGATTTGGGCTACTTATGCACAGCACATTTTAAAGTGACCCTATTATGCTATTTTAAAGTTTATTAATTTTGCTTTGGAGGTCCCTACAATAGGTTTACATGCATCAAAGGTCAAAGAACACCTTGATTTTCTCATAATATACACTGCAGCATCATTTTTAAAGCATCTAAACGGTGCTTTAAAAGTGTCTAAATGGTTTGATAAAGGATTAAGTCTCTCTATGCTCCTCCTTTCCGAGAGCTTCCTTTGCTCTATTGGTCAGATGGCCCAGTCTGTTGTGTTTGGTCTACTCTACTCTGACTGGTCAAATGACCCAGTCTCTTGTGATTGGTCTGCTCTGCTCTGATTGGTTGGATCACCCAGTCTGTTTGATTGGTTGACTGCTTACAACACATGTCGGAAACCAGACAGTCATTACCATATCTAAATTTCAGCTCTGGATCTTCCGCAACACTTAATACACAGTGAAAAGAACAGTAATATTGGCATCAGTTTTACCATATTCCAGCGTGAGTCTCATCATTTGAAAATGCATCAAAGTGGATTTTGCGTTGGCACATTTAATACACAATGGTAATTCAAAGTGCTTGACATAAAGAAGAATACAAATAGAACATAAGGAATAGAATTAACAGTAAAAACATAATTTTGCTGGATGGAAGAGCTAGGAAGTCGTAGGGAGTTTTTTAAAAAATTTTTATGTTGTTGTTGTCCGTCAGAGTGGATCTAAATGGATCTATCCATCAGAGCAGATCTAAATGGATCTTCCTCACATGACAGGACCGCTGTCTAGCTACCTGTTAAGGCACTTCAAACTGATGAACAAAGTTTCAATCTCCCCTTTTTGCCAAGACACCTCAAACTGTGCCACACAGCCCTAATCCCCCTTCCGGAGATATCTTATCTATGCAACGCAGTTCAAATTTCCCCTTTGGAAATTTCTCCCTTTGGAAAGTGTCCTGACTGTAATCCAGAGATATCTTAACCATGCACCACAGCTCAAATTTCCCCATGGTTTGTCCCCTTATCCAAATTTAACCAAATTTTAACCTAATCACAAATGCTTTCTTGCCTAATTCTCCCAGCTCTTTCAACCAGACAGCAATATTTAAAATGCATTAAAAGTCAGAAATAACAAGATGATATTGAAGATATAAAATACATTAAAAGGTAAAATATATAAAATACATTAAAAATTAAATAAAAACAGGAAAAGGAATTAAAAGAATAAAAAGATAATACGTATAAAATAAAATTGCAAACAGTTTAGACATAGCACAGTGCTCAATCAGCAAATGCATAGATAAAAAGATATGTTTTGAGTCTGAATTTGAATGTGGCTACTGTTGGAGCACACCTGATCTCTTCTGGAAGCTGGTTCCAGCTGTGGCTGGCATAACAGCTAGGGTTCACTTGTTTGAGTGAACCCTTGGTATTTCTAAGTGACTTGATCCTGATGATCTGAGTGATCTGTTAGGTTTATATTCTATGAGCATATCTGCAATGTATTGAGGTCCTAGGCCATTGAGTGATTTATAAACAAGTAACAGTACTTTAAAATCAATTCTAAATGCACTGGAAGCCAGTGTAAGGACCTGAGGACTGGTGTGATGTGTTCATGTTTTCTGGTTCTGCTCAGAATCCTAGCAGCAGCGTTTTGTATGAGCTGCAGCTGTCTTATGGTCTTTTTGGGAAGACCAAGTGAGGAGCCCATTACAATAATCCACCCTGCTGGTGATGAAAACATGAACAAGTCTTGACTGAAGACAAAGCATCTAATTCTTGCAATATTTTTGAGATGATAATATGCTGATTTAGTTATTGTCTTTATATGGCCACTGAAACTCAGGTCTGACTGCAAAATCACACCAAGATTCCTGACTTGATTTTTAGCTGTTTGGCCCCTAGAGTGAAGGTACATGTTCACTTTGAGAACTTCATCTTTGTTTCCAAACGCAATGACTTCAGTTTTGTCTTTGTTTAACTGAAGGAAGTTTAGGCACATCCAGTTTTTAATTTCATCAATGCATTGGCACAGGGAGTCAATGGGGCTGTAGTCGTTAGGTGATAGGAGCTAGGTAAATGTGGGTGTCATCTGCATAGCTGTGATATGCAATTTGGTTCTTTCTCATTATTTGGCCCAGTGGCAGCATATGTAGGTTGAACAGGAGGGGTGCAAGTATTGAACCTTGAGGGACTCTGCAGGAAGACTGGAATTACTGATGACCTCATTTCAGGCAGTTCAGAATCGATTCTTTCTTTTGGGAGACAAATACTCCATTTACTCCACTTTGACCTTTGAAACTGCAGACAATTTACATTCACAAACAGCTATAAACACACTACAAGGTAATATTCGACAAAAGCATAATAGGGGCACTTTAACAGACTAAATCGCTGAGTGAATTTCACAAGTTGGACCATCGCATGCATCACTAGTTACATCTGATATTTACATCTGATAAATTGATACACTCTGAGGAATCCCTGTAGTTTCATAGCCTTGTTAACTAACACACTGTGCTTTTGCATCAAGTTTGAAAAAAGTTACAAAATCTTTGATCAATTTTGAAATAATAAAACAGCTAAAAGATTCACACATAGTGCCAACATATGATTTGCTGGTAATATAGTGTACGTTGGTTCCCAAAAGTATTTGGACATTTAAGCCATTTCTATTTGACAGAAAGATAGCACAAGCACACTTCTCACAAAAATAAATAAATAAATAAAAATAGTTTGAAATAATAAAAACAATAAAATCATGTGCAGCAGTTAAGCAATTTATACATTTTTAAATGTGACTCAAGTGTCCAAGTACTTTTTGTGACCACTGTATTTTATTCCTCCTACTGCTGATCTCTGTATGGCGTACCACGATTTTGATAATGCAAGCAGTGCTCCTTGTGTGCCTGTATTTTCCAGATTGCAGTACTGAGAACATTGTGAATATGTGGAATCTGTGTATTGTTCAAGGAAGTTTCAGTGTGGGAGTGAAAATGAACAACAAACAGGATGTGACATAATACATTCAGAGGAAACCCCCTAGCAGCTTTGTGATTTGTCTAAAACTGTTCAGTCTAGAAAAAAAAAAGAAAAAAAAAAAAAAAAAAAAACTTCGCATTGTCAAAATATCCCGTAACGTACACAAAAAGAAGTACGGGAGGGTACATGTGTCGGGGTTATCGTATTGGGGAGCATCCTCTTTATTATATTCAGTGTGTATGAGTTGTGTTTATGTATAGAAAATAAAAATGTAGTGTTATAATTGTAAATGTTGGGTAACAAAAGAACAACGCTTTGAAAAAATAACACTGTAATGCTCTATAGGTACCATATTGTATTAATATGATTTTGACTGCAATGAAATCACTATGTACCATACCTGTATAAATGCGTGTGGGTCCACGCCGTCATATTTGTATATGATGATGTAATTTATTAAGATTATATTCTACTGTAACTGTACAACTGTGTTGAGTAGAGACAAACGCTAAGTTGAGACAGGAAAGAACCGTGTAATGTAAATGCTATTTTTAATGTTGATTTGTACTTTATGCAAATGAAGGGATGAAGGTTTATGTTGTGAACGTTTCTCTTGCAGTGTAGAGGACGTATGTTCATAGTTAGTTGATGTAAATTGATCTCCTTGCTGGTGTAGTGCCTCCTCATCCATAACATAATGTTCATTTATATATGCATAAAGTTAATGATGATGAACATAATGTTAAAATCCTGATTTGAAGTTTTTGTGCTGATATCAATATTGCAATATTAGTTTTGAAGGAGAAAACATGTTTGTTGAGAAAAACATACAAAAAGTGTGCTCCTTTTTTTGTGAACAAAGTTTATATTAGTTTCTTCATGTCTCAAAATACTTAAATTTTTTTTTTTTTTTTTTTTTTTTTTTTTTTACTAATTCATTTGGAAAGATTCATACTTTCCATATAAACAGTATTTGTTGCAATACATTTCTGCAACAAAATGCACCTGGTTAGAAAATACAGATTGTATAACATTTTCACTTTTCACAATGCATATTGTCCTCAGGATGCTCAGGATGTAAAAAAAAAAAAAAAAAAAAATACAGTGGATTATACACGACTTACAGTGCATTCAAGATTTTTGGGAATCAAATCCTTAGTAGGGCCCTCCAACAGTTGAGCTACAAGAACAGAGGGGAAAAAAACATGTCCTAAAAAAAAAAAAAAAAAAAAAAGGCTAATGTCACAGAATACTTAAAATAATTCATAAAACAATTGGTGGCTGTTATTATAAGTTGTACGTTCATCATGAGGCACCAGCAGGGATGCACACAGTGGCCAGGAAGCATCTTATATTTGTCTGGAGTGATGAGGGGTTGGATGTGGATCCTGGACAGTGAACTCCTGGACGGGCATCAAAAAGTGTGGGCAGAGATGGGATGAAGTGAAGAATGCAATCCGCTTGCATGGAAGACTGTAAAGTTTCCTGTTACTGAAATTTGTGTAAGCTAATGATATCTGAAATTCCCCACTATATTATTCATATTTCAGCACAAGTCAGATGGAGGTATAAGTGGTTAAGACAAATTAGTCACCTATCTAAGTAATACTTGAGGAAAAACACTACAATTATAATAGTTATAAACATGGAATTGCAAAAAATAAAGTCAGAGTTGTTGAGATATAAACTCTCAATTGCAAGAAAAATGTGAGATAAAAAAGTTGCAATCCAATACCTTTTTTTCCAGTTCTGTGGTGGAAACAAGCTTCCCTTTCATGGGAACTATCGACGCTACGTCATTGACGTTATGGGAAACCTCTGCGTAATTGCTTCGTGAACACTCTTGTATCTAACCAATGATGAGACGAGATGTCAGAGGCGGGTGGCAGCACGGACCAGGAAACTATAAAGCATACCCAGAACAAAGAACGCTAGCTTCCGTTGTCTTCAGCAAGCGCTCTCTGTATCTTGTGTGTCTTATTTGGATTTGGTGTTGTTTGTCCTGTTATTATATCACAGTAATTCTCTTCGTCTGAGGACAAGAGTTTCAAACACACACACACACATATATATATATATATATATATATATATATATATATATAAAAGACATGATATAAATAATGGCGGAAAAAGAACAAAATAAGCAGCAATTCACTAAGTGTGTGCCTCCTTGCACTCGATTTATCTTGGGTTGGGACACACACGAGATGTGTGTTGTTGCATGGGAGTTGAGCATGCACATGCAGCTCTCGAGGGGGCTGTCTGTGTACATTGCGAACGGTTCACTCTCAGAGTGTTAAGACCATGCCAGGCACTCTTTGAAGCAAACAAAGAGGGTGCCGCGGCCACTGTTCCCCGCGGATCTGGTCCCGCTGCTGCCGAGGCACAGCGGAGACTGCATTCGTGGGGATCACAAATGGATCTGACAGAGGGGGTAGAGGCGGCCCAGCCTTATCTCTGCCCTTACCTGTCAGACCCAGTGTCTCTCCTCTGGTGTCGGAAGCACGCGCTGCGGTTTCTTCCCCCCGGAGAGAGGCACCGGCGCTCAACATATCTTCCTCCAAGGAGGTGGACGTGGTGAGCATCGAGACTGGAGATGAGGACCCACCATCCTCATCTCCAGCCTATGAGGAGCTGCTGGAGGTAGTGACCAGGGCAGTAGACAAATTAAAAATTGACTGGCCCGCGGTGAGAAGTGAGACAAAACCGAAAAGCAAACTCGATGAGTGCTTTCTCCCCGCATGGTCACTACCTCGGTGTCGGGGTCTGCCATTCTTTCCCGACCTCCACACCGAGGTGTCGAGGTCGTGGAAGAGACCTATACAATGTCGTGTGATCAGCCCCCAAACATCTACATATAGCAATATAGTGGAGCTGAAACACTACGGCTATGGGGCAATGCCTCGGGTTGAAGAGACGCTCGCAAGCTATCTCTCGCCTGAGTCTGCATCATCCCTTAAGACCCCGACATTGCCCACCAAGCCATTAAAAACAACATCAGGGTTGGCAAAGCTTATTCGGTAGCAGGTCAGGCAGCTTGCTTACACACAATGTCTATTTGGCAAGCGTATCAGGCTGACCTGCTGGGGGAAATTGGTGAGAGTGGGGAAGCAACATTTGAGTCAATTCAAGAATTAAGAAAAGCGACCGATCTAGCTCTCCGGGCCACCAAGGAGACGGCCAGGTCAATTGGCCACTCTGTGGCAGCCTCTATGGCCACGGAGAGGCATTTATGGCTCAACTTGTCAGACATAAAAGATAGAGACAAGAAAACAAAAAGCCAGTGTGGCTACCCATGCTGCCCCGCAGAGAGCTTGGTAAAGCGGATTTGAGGACCATTATTATCGTGAGGAATGCTTCAAAAAAGTCATGACGCCATTCATCCAGGACTCATGAGGGAAGTGACTTTGTGCTCTGGTAGTGTGGAAAAATCCTTGGTTCCTGTCCCAGGGACCCATGCTGGGGTCTTCTCGTCATCGCGTAATGCTTACGACGGATGCTTCCCTCACAGGCTGGGGGGCGATCATGAGTGGTCGCTCAGCTCAGGGTTTATGGGAGGACCATCAGCTCTCCTGGCACATAAATCGGCTGGAGATGATGGCGGTATGTCTTACACTGAAACACTTCCTCCCAGACCTGAAGGGCCATCACGTGTTGGTCCGCACGGACAACACGGCAGTGGTCTCATATATCAACCATCAGGGGGGTCTGCGGTCTCGTCAACTTTACAAATTGATGGTGACTCCGTACTGACCGACCAGGATATGAATTGCGGACCTAGTGTCTCTGTTAAACGGCTCTCCAATGGAGCTTCCTCTCAGGCAGGATCTCCTGTCTCAAGTGACACGATATTCCATCCACGCCCAGAACTATGGAAACTGTGGGCTTGGCCTCTGAGGGGGCCAGGCTCATAGACTCCGAAGAATTGTGGAGACCATTCTTCATTCCAAAGTTCCCTCCACAAGGAAGTTATATGCATATAAATGGAAGTTGTTTTCTACTTGGTGTAGTCAACGTAATACGGACCCTGTCCAGTCATCTATCAGCCTTGTGCTTCAGTTCCTCCAAGAAAAGTTCTCGGAAGGTTTATCTCCTTCAACTTTGAAGGTCTACGTGGCAGCCATCTCGGCCTACCATGCTCCTTTGGGGGATTCCTTGGTGGGTCGAGACCCCCTCGTCATACGCTTCCTTCGTGGTACACTGAGGCTGAGGCCTGCAGTGCGTTCAAAAACTCCGGCCTGGGACTTGGCTATAGTGCTAGGAGGGTTAGCTGAGGCTCCCTTCGAACCACTAGAGGAAGTTCCAGAGAAGTTCCTCACTTTAAAGACCATATTTCTATTGGCAATCTCATCTCTTAAAAGAATAGGAGATTTACAAGCACTTTCGGTTGCTCCTTCGTGTCTGGAATTTGCGCCTGGTATGGTTAAGGCTTTCCTACACACCAGACCCGGCTACGTGCCTAGGGTCCCCACCAATGTCCTGGGTCCTATCGTACTCCAGGCTTTCTGTCCTCCTCCCTTCACAAGTTCTGATCAGGAGAAACTTAATCTGCTTTGCCCAGTTAGGGATTTGGGTGCATATGTCCACAGAGCTGCCCTGTGTCGAAAAACAGATCAACTGTTCGTATGTTATGGGTCCCCTAAGAAAGGGGGCCCTGCATCTTAGCAGAGGATGAGCAAGTGGGTGGTCATCTCACTTGCTTACGAGGCAACCGGACAGCCATCTCCACTAGCTGTCCGTGCCCATTCAACCAGGGGTATTGTGGCCTCGAAAACTTTAATGTCAGGAGTATCAATTAATGATATATGTGATGCAGCTGGATGGTCATCTCAGCACACATTCATTAGGTTCTATAACCTGTAGTCCTGTCCACAAGATGACAGACAGGTATTTGGTTCTACGGCGTAGTTGGGACAGCCTTCCCATAACGTCAATGACATAGCGTCGATAGTTCCCATGAAAGGGAACATCTCAGGTTATTAGTGTAACCCTGGTTCCCTGAATAAGGGAACGAGACGCTACATCGCGTTGCCGTACCCCCAGCATACCTGTGAGCGTCTTGCTTCAGCCATAATCCAGAAGCTAACGTTCTTTGTTCTGGGTATGCTTTATAGTTTCCTGGTCCGTGACATCACCCGCCTCTGACGTCTCGTCTCATCATTGGTTAGATACAAGAGTGCTTCACGACGCAATTACGCAGAGGGTTCCCATAACGTCAGTGACGTAGCATCTCGTTCCCTTATTCAGGGAACTACAAAGAGATAGTACAATGTATTCAAAATAAAAATACAGTTTAAATATATCAAAATATATTTAAACTGTATTTTTACAAAATAATCTGTGGAAAAAATGTATCAAAACACAAATACAGTATTTTGTACCTTGTAAATACAATTAATTTACTGCTTTAGGAGAGGAAGAATTGTCTAAACTTGTTAAATAATCAAAATCATCCACATGTATGTTAGACCCTATACCGACTAAGCTATTGAAAGAGATGCTTCCAGAGGTCATAGATCCTCTTCTTAATATTGTTAATTCATTTTTATCACTAGGATACATACCAAAAACCTTTAAGCTGGCTGTTATTAAACCTCTTATTAAAAAAACATAACTTGATTCTAGAGAATTAGTCAATTACAGGCCGATCTCAAATCTCACTTTTTCGTCAAAAATACTAGAAAAGGCAGTTTCATCACAACTATGTTCCTTTTTAGAAAGAAATAGTATCTGTGAAGATTTCCAGTCAGGATTTAGACCATACCATAGTACTGAGACTGCTCTCATTAGAGTTACTAATGATTTGCTCTTATCATCAGATCGTGGTTGTATCTCTCTATTAGTGTTACTGGATCTTAGTGCTGCATTTGACACTATTGATCACAATATTCTTCTAAACAGACTCGAAAATTATGTTGGCATTAGTGGAATTGCATTGGCATGGTTCAAATCATACTTATCTGACCGTTATCAGTTTGTAGTAGTAAACGATGAGATGTCATATCAATCACAAGTTAAATATGGAGTACCGCAAGGCTCAGTACTAGGACCGTTGCTTTTTACTCTGTACATGCTACCCTTGGGAGATATCATTAGGAAGCATGGCATTAGTTTTCATTGTTACGCTGATGATACTCAGCTCTATATTTCTTTGCGCCCTGACGAAAATCACCAATTCGCTAAATTAACAGAATGTATAGCTGATATAAAAAACTGGATGACCAGTAATTTCCTACTACTAAATTCAGGAAAAACAGAGATTCTAATTTTTGGACCGAAAACTTCTTCACGCAATAATCTAGAATACTGTCTAACACTTGATGGCTGCTCTGTTAAGTCTTCGTCGTCAGCTAGGAACCTGGGTGTGCTCTTTGATACCAATCTTTCATTTGAAGGCCATGTTACTAGCATCTGTAAAACTGCATTCTTCCATCTGAAAAATATATCTAAACTACGACATGCTCTCAATGAAAAATGCAGAACAGTTAGTTAATGCGTTTATGACCTCAAGGCTAGACTACTGTAACGCTCTACTGGGTGGTTGTTCTGCTCGCTTGATAAATAAACTACAGCTCGTACCAAATGCAGCAGCTAGAGTTCTTACTAGAACTAGGAAGTATAACCATATTAGCCCAGTTCTGTCATCACTGCATTGGCTTCCTGTTAAACATCATATAGATTTTAAAATCTTGCTAATTACTTACAAAGCACTAAATGGTTTAGCTCCCCAGTACCTAAGTGAGCTCTTAATACATTATAGTCCTTCACGTTTATTGCGATCTCAGAATTCAGGCCAGCTGATAATACCTAGAATATCAAAATCAACTGCAGGCGGTAGATCCTTCTCTTATTTGGCACCTAAACTCTGGAACAATATTCCTAGCATTGTTCGGGAAGCAGACACACTCTGTCAGTTTAAATCTAGACTAAAAACACATCTCTTTAACCTGGCATACACATAACACATTATCAATTTATATTTTCAAATCCGTTAAAGGATTATTAGGAACCAGGAACACTTCCTATAACACCAGATGTACTCGTTACATCAGAAAAAGAATGGCATCTACGCTAATATTAGTCTTTGTAGGAACTGTGGACGAACCAGACAAATTAATCATTCAGATGATTCTTTCAAAACATATTTTAATTCAGAATGGAGGTTTTGGCTCCGGCTCGTCTACAGAGAGAACCAATGCTAAGTGCTTTTACGACACTATGCTTCCTGATAGCAGGAGAAGTGACAAACCAAAGGGTCACCCAAAAAGATAAAGATTCTTTGATCACCTGAGCAAAGAAACAGAGACACAATGCAGACCCCTTTTGTTTCCTTACTTCACAGGAAAGCCAAAGAGACTGTTCTACAAATAAAACTGCTTCAAAATTGTTCCAACAATTTTAATGGACTTATCAAACATCTTTTAACTACATACATTTTGCATTGTGTGTCCATAAGTACTACCTGTAAACAGTTAGGCTTTAGAACACTCACAATTCATGTAAATATGTTAACTCTTGACTGAATGACGGAAAGTATGCCTTATTTGGACTTGATTTATTTCTTTTCATCTTTCTTAAATCATGGCTTGAATGAAATCTGTTTAAAATGTATCATATTCCAGTTAATAGAAATTATGTTAAAATGGCACTCTGCTAAAGCAGAGACAGACCGGGATGTAACACTTATGTTTTATTGGGGGCAGAGGAAGGCCCTCTTGAAACAGGACAATGTCTGATTGGCCAAGACTCCTCAGAGGTGTGACAAACAACTAAGTTTAAATGATCATATTGCAAGATAGTGAACTAGGAGTTGGTTAGTTCTGGGAAAAGAAGCCAAGACAAGTAGCTACCAAGAACAATGGAGTAACAAGAAGAACAGACAAGCCGCTCATTCAAGCCATCCAACCTTCACTCACTTTTCTTTTCTCACGCTGAAAGTCTTGTGTCCTAAGTTTCGTCGCAAAGTTCAACCAACAACTTTTGCCGCTCCAACTCCAGCGACAAAGAGACTTCCTTTCATTGTTCCACACGGACCTGACCTGGACCAATCATCGACTTGGGAAACCCTTCTCTGCACGACGAGGGAAATTCACCTTTAAGTCAACGCAAGCAAGTACCTCCAGATGAAAACTGAACTGGTGCATTTAAATTAATGATTCATGGTTCGTTCGGGTCTTTGAAATGCATTGATAGGAATTCTGTTAATCATATCACTCTCTCTCTCTCTCTCTCTCTCTCGCTTTCAAAACTCTTTTCTCTCTCATTTCCTTCTTACTGCAATGCGTATGAATGTATGTGTGTGTGTGTGTGTGTGTGTATGTGCGTGTGTTGGTGTTAGATTAGTTTGTGTTAGAATAAATAAAATCTCTTGTAGATCTTAAAAAGAAAGTGTCTTGTATTATGTGATCCTAAAATGTAATGTCTTAAACTGTGATCAAGTTACCGGGCTTTAATCAGTGTTTTCACGATTGTTGGATATTTATATCCGCTACAAGAACTTATTACGGCTCGAGCAAATGAACGCTGGACGAATCAGTTGCTCGGTCATAATCTAAACAACTCTTTATAATTCCCTATAAATATTTCATTTGAGCTAATTTTACTTCCTAGGGTGTTTTCCCTACAGTAATGGTGGAGAATGCGGGCAGTTTAATCTAAATTTGGAGTACATATCAAGTCATTGTTCTTTTTATTGATCAGGTTATTAAACCCCTCAGTGTTTGTGTGACGTATGCAGCATGCGCGGCGCGGCCCGTTTGAACGAGTGCTTGAATGAGTGAGAGCTGTAACCCCAGTCTGCTGTCTTGTCTCTAAACTCCAGTCTGCAGTAAATTTCAGATCTATATCACACATACTATAAGGTAAGAATTAAGCGTGTTCCTTAAATTCTAGAATGCCTTGTTTATAGCTATCCTGATGTCTGCGTGCTCCAGCGTCATTCAAATAGCTATAATAACGTTATTGTGTATCAGAGAGCTGAATTGAAACTAAACTGCAATAGTTAAAATACTCTGTGTTGGAACGAATACTCTCCTCACAGAACGGCAAGATTGAGCATGTTCCTCGATCTGTTTATAAAACTATATATTTATAGCTAAAGTGTCAGTGCGTGTTCCACTGTACTCAATCTGCTATTTTCCCCTTTGTTAAACAGTAACGCTATACGCTTGCTTGTTTTATGTTTATAGCTAAACTGATTATAGTGCGTGTTCCACTGTACTCAATCTGCTATATTCTCCCTTTGTTAAATGGTAACGCTATACGCTTGCTTGTTTTATATTTATAGCTAAACTGATTATAGTGCGTGTTCCACTGTACTCAATCTGCTATATTCTCCCCTTGTTAAACAGTAACGCTATACGCTTGCCTGTTTTATATTTATTTATAGCTAAACTGATTATAGTGCGTGTTCCACTGCTTTCAGTGTGTTATATTCTCCCGTTTGCTAAACGCTTGCTTGTTTGAGCCCGTGTAACACTACGTGTGTCCGAGCGCAATTCAATGGGAAGTGATTTGAAATTGATCAAGTGAAGCTTTTGAAACTGTTATATCTTGCGTGCACATAGGGACCCGCCGAGGTCGCGACTTTTCCATCTATTACAGCAGAAAGCTATCAATTAAAGTTTAAGCCCCACGTCGTTAAACAGCTACGAGTGGTGTCTCTTATTTATAGAGTTGAAATGCGCCGAAATTTCACGTAACACTTGATTGTACGTTCATGTGTCTCTCATTTGTACAGTTACATGTAGTTGATGTAATTCACATGTTCGCCACTATCATTTTGTTTGGTCGCCATAGTTACAATCGTGGCACGGAAGTCTAAACCAACGCTTCCGGAAGAACGTCATTGTAAACAAACCACACGGTGCTGCTAAGCTAACCTCTGTAGGTGTTTACATTGAAGTTCATATGCTAAAGCCTTTAGCCTCAAAGCTAATCTAGTTAACATCATTGTGTGAACGCAGTGTCTGTTTTAGCAACTATAAAGTGATTTAACCACTTAAAACACTTCAACTTTATATACACTTGTTGGTCTTTCCTTCATACTTTGCCCTTTATCTTTCTCACTTACTACTTTACCTATATTTTACTTGAAAAGGAAAATATTGGTTTACAATTAATAATTGCTTTACCTGCATTTGACTTGGAAAAGAAATACTGGTTTACAATTTTAATTGTCAAATTTGAATATAATAAAACCAATTACATTTAAATTGAAATCCTATTTTTCTAGAAAGTAATTTTAAATGATTTCTACATTTCCAAATTTCCATTATGTCTAATTTCAGAATTTTCATAAATCTAAAATTCTATTTTAGATCGAATTACTTTAGGTAAGAATAAGCCTTGAACTTTAGAAGTTTAAGCAAACTTATTCCACCAAAGTTTTTCCTAATTTTGACTCACATTTGCTCATTGTTTTATTGCGTTATCTTTCTTTTCCCTTTCTTGGTTATTCACTTAGCCACTCCATTTTATTTATTCGTTTACCTCTTTGTTTAATTCCCTTTTCCTTATTTCATCCTGTTATTTTCATTGACTTCCTTTTCTTACCTTTTTCCTTTCCTCTTTGTATTCTAGCTTAGGAACGACACACCTGAGCCTCAACAGGAGACTCTGATATATTTTTACGAGTTCAAACGAATCAGAGACAACCCTCTCTTTACTAACATTTTTATTCTCATGTGTTAGTTGTTCATTAACTACCAATTA
Organism: Megalobrama amblycephala; assembly: GCF_018812025.1. Taxonomy (NCBI): domain Eukaryota; kingdom Metazoa; phylum Chordata; class Actinopteri; order Cypriniformes; family Xenocyprididae; genus Megalobrama; species Megalobrama amblycephala. Next base: position 45,687 of record NW_025953454.1, on the reverse strand, counting down.
TATCCTCGTAATTAGACAAAGGCTTCAGAGCCATTTGTGGATCTGGTCTCCTTCCTTCTCCTTTCCTTTTCCTCACGTCTTTCCTGTTCTCTCCTGCTTTCCTCCATCCTATTCTTCACATTTATAGGGATCAAGCTTGGACGATCCATCAATCACTTCTAAAGAAAGAGAAACACATTCTTTCCAAAGAATGAAACAACACTTAGCTGTTCCACCACATATAGGCTTCCACACAAAGATCTGTGTCAGTCTCTTCTCCCCAGCCTGCCAACATGTCGCAGACGGAAAACCCCACTGCCCAAGATGTGTACGCCTGGCTCAGCGGCATTACAAACTGCCTCATGCCAAAGACAATTGAACTGTTATTATTTTTAATAATAATCATAATTCTGAGAAGATTCCCGACACATGATTCAAGCCAGAACCAAGACCACACTGAACTAGGCAAGATAACCAATTCTCTAAGCATTGCCTTCACAGCCCAGCTGAAACTAAGCGACAAGCACATCACCCACCTACAGGAGGAGCTGACACGTGCCCAGAGCCGCATAGACAAGCTGGAAGTGAAAGTCCAGGACAACTTCAAGCTTCAGACCACTGAGTTCCTGAGAGAGCTAATGCACATCCAACGCTGCACAGACCAGCACAAGGTGAAAGCTCAAGACAAACTTGCGGAGCAAGAAACAAAGGAACAAGTTGACAAGCTCCAAGAAGCCCTTACAGCTGCTGAACGCGACAAACAACAACTGAAGACTGTCCAAAGTCACCTGGTAAACCAACTACAAAATGCTAACTCTGACATTAAAGACAAGAACTTTAAAATCAATGCTCTGGAAGACCATTTGAAATGGTACAGCACTGAAATGGACCATCTGAACCAACAATTAGACTATGCCAACAGCAAGCTCTACATGGTCAGAAATGAACTTAAGCATGTTCACAAACAGAAATCAGAGTCAAGAAGGGAGGGGCCTCCCTCAGCATCACCACTGCTGAGCAGAACAGCGCCCCCCATCCAAGAACTGCCATGCAACGGAAGAAGTGAATGGCCACAACCCACGACATCCCCGGCCTTCACTACAGAATTCTTCCCTGTCAACCAAAGAGAGCTCATCCATGCAGACCCCAAAGTTGCACACGAGATGACCCTTAAAGACCTTGACAAGCTGGCTAAGAACATCACACAGTTCAACCCGAACTCCATGGAGAACCACAATATCCAAACTTACCTCCGAGATATTGACTTCTACCTAGAGGTGAGACCCAATGTGACTGACAGAGACAGGTTGTATCTCCTCAGGTCCACATCCAGCCCAGAGGTACGAAGCTTCTTAGATCGACAACCTGTTCACGTTAAGCACACCCAGAGGAAAGGAAAATCAAAAATGAGATCTCCTTCTCAACTCACATCTTTCTCCTAGACAGAAATGAGATCAAGTGAACATCAAACTGAGACATAAGGCTAAGTCTCCTGCTTCTCACATGTTTCTCCTGAGACAAAAAATGACATTCTTTCATGTTTGTCTCCTCTAAAGCTTCATAAGAGATCTCGGTAACATCACTCACTGTGCTCAGATTATTCTCCATAACCAGAGACACTCACACTCTCACATTTATCTCCTCTAAAGCTTCATAAGAGATCTCAGCTACATCACTCACTGTGCTCAGATTATTCTCCTTAGATAGAGACACTCACATTCTCACATTTATCTCCTCTAAAGCTTCATAAGAGATCTCGGTAACATCACTCACTGTGCTCAGATTATTCTCCTTAACCAGAGACACTCACATTCTCACATTTATCTCCTCTAAAGCTTCATTAGAGATCTCAGGTACATCACTCACTGTGCTCAGATTATTCTCCTTAGATAGAGACACTCACATTCTCACATTTATCTCCTCTAAAGCTTCATAAGAGATCTCGGTAACATCACTCACTGTGCTCAGATTATTCTCCTTAACCAGAGACACTTACATTCTCACATTTATCTCCTCTAAAGCTTCATAAGAGATCTCGGTAACATCACTCACTGTGCTCAGATTATTCTCCTTAACCAGAGAAACTCACATTCTCACATTTATCTCCTCTAAAGCTTCATAAGAGATCTCAGCTACATCACTCACTGTGCTCAGATTATTCTCCTTAACCAGAGACACTCACATTCTCACATTTATCTCCTCTAATGCTTCATAAGAGATCTCGGTAACATCACTCACTGTGCTCAGATTATTCTCCTTAACCAGAGACACTTACATTCTCACATTTATCTCCTCTAAAGCTTCATAAGAGATCTCAGCTACATCAATCACTGTGCTCAGATTATTCTCCTTAACCAGAGACACTCACATTCTCACATTTAACTCCTCTAAAGCTTCATAAGAGATCTCGGTAACATCACTCACTGTGCTCAGATTATTCTCCTTAGATAGAGACACTCACATTCTCACATTTATCTCCTCTAAAGCTTCATAAGAGATCTTGGTAACATCACTCACTGTGCTCAGATTATTCTCCTTAACCAGAGAAACTCACACTCTCACATTTATCTCCTCAAAAGCTTCATAAGAGATCTCAGCTACATCACTCACTGTGCTTAGATTATTCTCCTTAGATAGAGACACTCACATTCTCACATTTATCTCCTCTAAAGCTTCATAAGAGATCTCAGGTACATCACTCACTGTGCTCAGATTATTCTCCTTAGATAGAGACACTCACATTCTCACATTTATCTCCTCTAAAGCTTCATAAGAGATCTCAGCTACATCACTCACTGTGCTCAGATTATTCTCCATAACCAGAGACACTCACATTCTCACATTTATCTCCTCTAAAGCTTCATAAGAGATCTCGGTAACATCACTCACTGTGCTCAGATTATTCTCCTTAGATAGAGACACTCACACTCTCACATTTATCTCCTCTAAAGCTTCATAAGAGATCTCGGCAACATCACACACTGTGCTCAGATTATTCTCCTTAGATAGAGACACTCACATTCTCACATTTATCTCCTCTAAAGCTTCATTAGAGATCTCGGTAACATCACTCACTGTGCTCAGATTATTCTCCTTAACCAGAGAAACTCACACTCTCACATTTATCTCCTCTAAAGCTTCATAAGAAATCTCAGCTACATCACTCACTGTGCTTAGATTATTCTCCTTAGATAGAGACACTCACATTCTCACATTTATCTCCTCTAAAGCTTCATAAGAGATCTCGGTAACATCACTCACTGTGCTCAGATTATTCTCCTTAACCAGAGAAACTCACATTCTCACATTTATCTCCTCTAAAGCTTCATAAGAGATCTCAGCTACATCAATCACTGTGCTCAGATTATTCTCCTTAACCAGAGACACTCACATTCTCACATTTAACTCCTCTAAAGCTTCATAAGAGATCTTGGTAACATCACTCACTGTGCTCAGATTATTCTCCTTAGATAGAGACACTCACACTCTCACATTTATCTCCTCTAAAGCTTCATAAGAGATCTCGGCAACATCACACACTGTGCTCAGATTATTCTCCTTAGATAGAGACACTCACATTCTCACATTTATCTCCTCTAAAGCTTCATAAGAGATCTCGGTAACATCACTCACTGTGCTCAGATTATTCTCCTTAACCAGAGAAACTCACACTCTCACATTTATCTCCTCAAAAACTTCATAAGAGATCTCAGCTACATCACTCACTGTGCTTAGATTATTCTCCTTAGATAGAGACACTCACATTCTCACATTTATCTCCTCTAAAGCTTCATAAGAGATCTCAGGTACATCACTCACTGTGCTCAGATTATTCTCCTTAGATAGAGACACTCACATTCTCACATTTATCTCCTCTAAAGCTTCATAAGAGATCTCAGCTACATCACTCACTGTGCTCAGATTATTCTCCATAACCTGAGACACTCACATTCTCACATTTAACTCCTCTAAAGCTTCATAAGAGATCTCGGCAACATCACTCACTGTGCTTAGATTATTCTCCTTAGATAAAGACACTCACACTCTCACATTTATTTCCTCTAAAGCTTCATAAGAGATCTCGGTAACATCACTCACTGTGCTCAGATTATTCTCCTTAACCAGAGACACTCACATTCTCACATTTAACTCCTCTAAAGCTTCATAAGAGATCACAGCTACATCACTCACTGTGCTTAGATTATTCTCCTTAGATAGAGACACTCACACTCTCACATTTATCTCCTCTAAAGCTTCATAAGAGATCTCAGCTACATCACTCACTGTGCTCAGATTATTCTCCTTAACCAGAGACACTCACATTCTCACATTTATCTCCTCTAATGCTTCATAAGAGATCTCGGTAACATCACTCACTGTGCTCAGATTATTCTCCTTAACCAGAGACACTTACATTCTCACATTTATCTCCTCTAAAGCTTCATAAGAGATCTCAGCTACATCAATCACTGTGCTCAGATTATTCTCCTTAACCAGAGACACTCACATTCTCACATTTAACTCCTCTAAAGCTTCATAAGAGATCTTGGTAACATCACTCACTGTGCTCAGATTATTCTCCTTAGATAGAGACACTCACATTCTCACATTTATCTCCTCTAAAGCTTCATAAGAGATCTTGGTAACATCACTCACTGTGCTCAGATTATTCTCCTTAACCAGAGAAACTCACACTCTCACATTTATCTCCTCAAAAGCTTCATAAGAGATCTCAGCTACATCACTCACTGTGCTTAGATTATTCTCCTTAGATAGAGACACTCACATTCTCACATTTATCTCCTCTAAAGCTTCATAAGAGATCTCAGGTACATCACTCACTGTGCTCAGATTATTCTCCTTAGATAGAGACACTCACATTCTCACATTTATCTCCTCTAAAGCTTCATAAGAGATCTCAGCTACATCACTCACTGTGCTCAGATTATTCTCCATAACCAGAGACACTCACATTCTCACATTTATCTCCTCTAAAGCTTCATAAGAGATCTCGGTAACATCACTCACTGTGCTCAGATTATTCTCCTTAGATAGAGACACTCACACTCTCACATTTATCTCCTCTAAAGCTTCATAAGAGATCTCGGCAACATCACACACTGTGCTCAGATTATTCTCCTTAGATAGAGACACTCACATTCTCACATTTATCTCCTCTAAAGCTTCATTAGAGATCTCGGTAACATCACTCACTGTGCTCAGATTATTCTCCTTAACCAGAGAAACTCACACTCTCACATTTATCTCCTCTAAAGCTTCATAAGAAATCTCAGCTACATCACTCACTGTGCTTAGATTATTCTCCTTAGATAGAGACACTCACATTCTCACATTTATCTCCTCTAAAGCTTCATAAGAGATCTCGGTAACATCACTCACTGTGCTCAGATTATTCTCCTTAACCAGAGAAACTCACATTCTCACATTTATCTCCTCTAAAGCTTCATAAGAGATCTCAGCTACATCAATCACTGTGCTCAGATTATTCTCCTTAACCAGAGACACTCACATTCTCACATTTAACTCCTCTAAAGCTTCATAAGAGATCTTGGTAACATCACTCACTGTGCTCAGATTATTCTCCTTAGATAGAGACACTCACACTCTCACATTTATCTCCTCTAAAGCTTCATAAGAGATCTCGGCAACATCACACACTGTGCTCAGATTATTCTCCTTAGATAGAGACACTCACATTCTCACATTTATCTCCTCTAAAGCTTCATAAGAGATCTCGGTAACATCACTCACTGTGCTCAGATTATTCTCCTTAACCAGAGAAACTCACACTCTCACATTTATCTCCTCAAAAGCTTCATAAGAGATCTCAGCTACATCACTCACTGTGCTTAGATTATTCTCCTTAGATAGAGACACTCACATTCTCACATTTATCTCCTCTAAAGCTTCATAAGAGATCTCAGGTACATCACTCACTGTGCTCAGATTATTCTCCTTAGATAGAGACACTCACATTCTCACATTTATCTCCTCTAAAGCTTCATAAGAGATCTCAGCTACATCACTCACTGTGCTCAGATTATTCTCCATAACCTGAGACACTCACATTCTCACATTTAACTCCTCTAAAGCTTCATAAGAGATCTCGGCAACATCACTCACTGTGCTTAGATTATTCTCCTTAGATAAAGACACTCACACTCTCACATTTATTTCCTCTAAAGCTTCATAAGAGATCTCGGTAACATCACTCACTGTGCTCAGATTATTCTCCTTAACCAGAGACACTCACATTCTCACATTTAACTCCTCTAAAGCTTCATAAGAGATCACAGCTACATCACTCACTGTGCTTAGATTATTCTCCTTAGATAGAGACACTCACACTCTCACATTTATCTCCTCTAAAGCTTCATTAGCGATCTCAGGTACATCACTCACTGTGCTCAGATTATTCTCCTTAGATAGAGACACTCACATTCTCACATTTATCTCCTCTAAAGCTTCATAAGAGATCTCAGCTACATCACTCACTGTGCTCAGATTATTCTCCTTAACCAGAGACACTCACATTCTCACATTTAACTCCTCTAAAGCTTCATAAGAGATCTCAGCTACATCACTCACTGTGCTCAGATTATTCTCCTTAGATAGAGACACTCACATTCTCACATTTATCTCCTCTAAAGCTTCATAAGAGATCTTGGCAACATCACTCACTGTGCTCAGATTATTGTCCTTAGATAGAGACACTCACACTCTCACATTTATCTCCTCTAAAGCTTCATAAGAGATCTTGGTAACATCTTGCACCGTGCTCAGCCCTTACGAAACAATAATATATGGCAATATATTGAAAAATATATAATGTGACATATTACATAATACATTTCCAAATATTATAACCAGTGCTAATATTTTCACTATACATCAATATATGCATTGACAATATAGTATGTATTGAACATATAAATATATTTTAGAATCAAAGACTAAAATAAATCTCAGATTTGATCTTTTATTGGGTAAATTGCATATAGAGGTTTCCACATAAATGTGAATTAATTTATACACATACGTATACATAGACTTATTCATGGAATGAGTCAAAGCATATTTCTGGTTCCTTGCATAATTTGCATGAATATGAATATAGGGGGAGATCTGCTAGTATTTATTGTTGTATTACTTTGAATTTTAGAAGGGTCTGTGGTGTGTGTATATTCATTGAGTTACCGTGGTGCTGAAGAGTAGAGCCTGTATATAGAATAACGATTGGACAAACACTTGTAAGATATGATATGTTTAAAAAATAATGGCTGGGCACTTCTTACAGTGATTCCCTAAGTGCTTTAGTATAAGCAGGTGTGCTATTTTAAACTATATATGTTCAAAAATATAAAACATGTATGCAACAGTTCGTAGAGTTGGGAAGCAGAAGGCAGGAACCGGCGAAGATTTAAAGACTTTAATCCAAATAAATAAACAAACTGAAAGTAATGCGGTAAGCCCCTCATGGACGACTGCCACGCGCACACATAATAAAAGATAAACAAAACACAACGTAAAATCCAGGCCTGGTCCTCTATATTATTCTGTATTTTTAATTTACAATTATTTAATTTAAATATATTTATCCTTCATATACTAGGAAATATATTTTCTTTCCGTAAAGGTGGCTATTATTCTTAGCTAGAGAGTTAATTTTTCAATTTTATTTTAAACTCACAATCAAATTACATACATACATGATAATAAAATCCATTGATTTTACTACAGATATATTAAATAAAGAAAAATGTTATGTATCAACCATAAAGAAATTGTATACAATTGTATACCATACCATTATTCATCTACAATTACAACAAATTCTTGTTGTGGTTATGCATTCATTCAATCAATCAATCCCTTTCCAATGTGTTTGGGAAATATGATGCATTTGCAATGCCTGGCATTGAAGACAAATTTAAAAACATTAGTTTGCTTAAAATATTTTCAAGAACTAGAACTTTTCTTTTTATAGGATTCTCAAGTAAGCTTACAATGTGAAAACAAGTTGCTCCTGTTACAATGTCCTGCTGGAGATCTAGTCCTGTGCATGACAATTCATTCACAAAAGCAAGATGTCTCTCATTTGAAAAATTGTCTCCATCTTTATAAAAGAAAAAGAAGTCAATTTGACCATAACATACTTCATTTCCATCATGAAATGTCACGGTGCAATTGTTTCTTCTTTTGGCTCTGACATACTGCTTTGAGGAATAGACAGTTCGGCCTGTCTGAACTCTGCTAAATGCCTTCACAACATTACTATGTAAGCTATGTCCTAAAAACATTTCTAATGTAGACATGTCTGCGCAATCCAGCAAAAGACTGAAGGGAACGTCTCGGTTACAGATGTAACCCTCGTTCCCTGAAGGAGGGAACGGAGACGTACGTCAGTAGTGACCGACGAATTGGGATATCGCTTAGAGAGCCCTATCAGCTTCGTGTGAACTAAAACAAGCCAATGGAATTGGCGTGCGATATTTGCATAATGCGCACCGCCCCCGACAGGTGTATATAAATAGGAAGCAGATGCAATCGCACTCTGTTTTTCGCTGAGGAGACAACTGGTGTCCGCACAACAGCGAGGGTACAGAAACTGTGGCGACGGGACGTACGTCTCCGTTCCCTCCTTCAGGGAACGAGGGTTACATCTGTAACCGAGACGTTCCCTTTCAGTCGGTCACGTTCGACGTACGTCAGTAGTGACCGACGAATTGGGATCCCAACTAAAGCGCCACAGTTACGAAACCCCTTCCAGTGCCCAGCGCAAGCTCAGCCGCCCATAGCACCGGCTGGACGGAGAAGGGGGCGAGCTCACGCCGAGAGAGTTTACTGCTGTTTCACCTATACCCACTAAGTAAACTAGACTACACTGGGGAAGCAAACCCGAGGGGGACGCTGCGGAGGCCACTACCTACCCAATGGGGGAGGAGTTTACGTGGAGAATACACATATGGACTTGCCCGGGGGCAGTACGCATATGGGGTCCCTGGGATGGCTCCACCTGGGTAGGGGGAGACCCATCTGACAGGTGACAGCAGAGCTGGGTCTGCTAAGGGAAAGACACGGGCTCGCCGTAGGGAGTTTAGACCCGTGGACAATTACACATATGGGACCGCTCACGTAGAGGAGTCACGACATATGGACCCCAGCCAACAGACAACGTCAGCGACGGATGTAGGCCTAGCATCAGACACTCCGCAATGTCCGAGCCGAAGGGGGAGGCGGAGGAACTCGACAGGGTTCGCCAAGCGGGGAACACGACTTGAGTCAAAGATGCACGTATCCGGCCCAGGGGGCGGGAATAGCATTGCAAGCCGACACTTAGAGCGGGTTCAACACGTCTACCGGCTAGTGGAAGCGAGTACACGGGAAGATACCGGCTCTACACGTAGGCTATAGAATCTAGCGAACGTGTTAGGTGTCGCCCAGCCCGCAGCTCTACAGATATCTGTCAGCGAGGCGCCATGAGCCAGCGCCCAAGAAGAGGCCACCCCTCTGGTGGAGTGGGCTCTCAACCTGAGCGGGCAAGGCACGCCCTGGGATTCATACGCCAAGGCGATGGCATCCACTATCCAGTGGGCCATCCTCTGCTTGGAGACAGCCTTCCCCTTCTGCTGGCCTCCGTAACAGACAAAGAGCTGATCTGAGGTCCTGAAGCTTCGCGTTCTGTCCACGTACACACGCAGAGCGCGGACGGGACAGAGCGAAGCTAGGGCTGGGTCTGCCTCCTCCGAAGGCAGCGCTTGCAGGTTCACTACCTGATCTCTGAAGGGAGTGGTAGGAACCTTGGGCACATATCCGGGCCGGGGTCTCAGGATGACGTGAGAGTCACCGGGCCCGAATTCTAGGCACGCTTCGTTGACCGAAAATGCATGCAGGTCCCCTACCCTCTTAAGGGAAGCCAAAGCGACCAGAAGGACGGTTTTCAGAGACATTACTTTCAGGTCGACTGATCGCAAGGGCTCAAAGGGATGACCCCGGAGAGCTGTAAGAACCAGGGTCAGATCCCAAGAGGGTATGGAGGAAGGGCGAGGAGGATTTAATCTCCTCGCCCCCCTCAGGAACCTGACGACCAGATCGTGTTTCCCCAGGGACTTACCCTCAACTGCATGGTGATGTGCAGCGATAGCGGCAATATACACTTTCAGGGTGGAGGGAGACAGCCTTCTCTCCAACCCCTCTTGCAGGAAGGAAAGCACGGATCTGATCGAGCATGATCGGGGGTCCTCTCGGCGAGAGGCGCACCATTCAACGAATAGGTTCCACTTCAGCACGTAGAGACTCCTCGTGGAAGGAGTTCTAGTGGAAGTGATGGTGTCTGCAACCGCCTGCGAGAGATCACTCAGAACCTCCGCATCCCGTCCAGGGACCACACGTGGAGGTTCCACAGGTCGGGACGCGGGTGCCATAGGGTGCCCCGTCTCTGAGTCAGGAGGTCCTTCCTCAGAGGAATCGGCCAGGGAGGGGCTGTCGCGAGGAGGGTGAGGTCCGAGAACCAGGTCCGAGTGGGCCAATACGGAGCCACTAACAGAACCTGCTCCCCGTCCTCCCTGACCTTGCACAGGAGTTGTGCGAGAAGGCTCACTGGGGGAAACGCATATTTGCGTAGACCCGGGGGCCAGCTGTGTGCCAGGGCATCCGTGCCGAGCGTGCCGCCAGTCAGGGAATAGAACCACTGGCAGTGGGCAGTTTCTGGGGAGGCAAACAGGTCTACCTGGGCCTCGCCGAAATGCTGCCAAATCAGCTGAAACGCCTGGGGGTGGAGCCGCCACTCGCCCGCAAGTGGAGGCTGCCGTGACAGCTCGTCGGCTGCACGGTTGAGCACACCTGGGACATGAGTGGCACGAAGGGACCTCAGATGCTTCTGACTCCACAACAAGAGATGGCGGGCGAGTTGCGACATGCGACGGGAGCGTAGACCACCTTGACGGTTGATGTACGCAACGGCCGCAGTGCTGTCCGAGCGGACCAGTACGTGCTTGTCTGACAGCAGCTCCTTGAAGCGGCCCAGTGCAAGACGTACTGCTAGCAACTCCAGGCAATTGATATGCCAATGCAGCTGAGGCCCCGTCCAAAGACCCGACACTGCATGCCCGTTGTACGTGGCCCCCCATCCCGTGGCAGAGGCGTCTGTGGAGACCACAGCATGCCTGGACACTTGTTCGAGGGGTACTCCGGCCCGCAGGAACGAAGGATCCGACCACGGGATGAGGGTGCGACGGCAGCTCGGTGTCACGGGGACACGGAGCGTGCCGCGCTGCCACGCCCATCTCGGGACCCGGCCGCGGAGCCAGTGTTGAAGCGGCCTCATATGGAGCAATCCGAGCGGCGTGACCGCGGCTGCAGATGCCATATGCCCCAGGAGCCTCTGAAAAACGTTCAGTGGGGCCGCTGTCCTGCGCTTGAGCGAGTTCAGACAGTTCAACACCGACTGGACGCGCGTCTCGGTGAGACGCGCAGTCCGTGCGACCGAGTTTAGCTCGAGACCGAGATAAGAGATCCTCTGCCCGGGGGCGAGTTTGCTCTTGTCCCAGTTGACCCGAAGACCCAACCGGCTGAGGTGAGCTAAAACCATGTCCCTGTGTTCGCACAACTGCTCTCGCGAGCTGGCCAGGATCAACCAGTCGTCGAGATAGTTGAGAATACGAACGCCTTGTTCCTTGAGGGGAACAATGGCCACCTCCGCAACCTTCGTAAAGACGCGGGGTGACAGGGCCAGCCCGAAGGGTAGGACTTTGTACTGATATGCCCGACCCTCGAACGCAAACCGTAGGAAGGGTCTGTGTCGAGGCAGAATCGAGACATGAAAGTACGCGTCCTTCAGGTCGATCGCTGCAAACCAATCCTGGGGACGGACGCATTCGAAAATGCGCTTCTGCGTGAGCATCTTGAACGGCATCCTGTGGAGATACCGGTTCAAAATGCGCAGATCCAGGATTGGCCGTAGCCCAGCGCCCTTCTTCGGTACAATGAAGTAGGGGCTGTAAAACCCCGACTTCATATCGGCTGGAGGGACCGGCTCGATTGCGTCCTTCGCCAGTAGGACAGCAATCTCCGCCCAGAGAACAGGTGCACTGTCCAACGACACCTGAGTGAAGTGGACACCCCTGAAAACCGGGGGACACCGGGCGAACTGAATCGCATAGCCGAGTCTGATGGTGCGAATGAGCCAGCGGGACGGGCTGGGAAGCGTGATCCACGCCTCCAGACTCCGAACCAGCGGGACCTAAGGCACCACAGACGCACCGGGGGTGGGGCGGCGAGGCAGAGTACAGGGACCCGACTCGGACGGCATGGAGGCGGCCCGGAGTGTGGTCAGACTCTGCGAGGCAGCAGTGCGTATGGGAGACGGCGCACGGGACGCGGCCTGCACCATCACACTGCCACCTGCTGGCGGAGTGAGAGGGGGCTGCGAGCGGCAAGGCTGGGCCTCGCACACTGGCAGGCACGCCCTCTTGTGACCTGGAGTTTGAGGAAACTGCTCTCTTTGTGATAATGTGGGTACCGCTGGACTCCGGAGAGCCAGCGGCGGTGGACGAACAGACAACACAAATTCCCCCCGGCCCTCCTCCGGGGGTGGGAGAGCAGATGGAATACTCTCCCGAAGAGCAGGAACCTTCCCCTCCAGGTCGCCCGTCTCAGGGCCGAGATTTCCTCGACCGCTTGCCACCTGGCTTGGGCTGGGCACCACGTCCGCGACCGGCACCCTGCTGTTTGGCTGGTGCAGGCTGCTGCTTTGCCGACTTAGCAGGGGCGGAGGATGACGCGGGCGGGCGCCCTCGGCGACGAGCAGGCTGAGGCTGAGCCACGGGTGGAGGCAGCAGCGGACCGCCGTGGCATGACATGTTTAATAGCCTCAGCTTGCTTCTGTGCAGCGGAGAACTGTTGGGCAAAGCTCTCCACTGCGTCGCCGAAAAGGCCGACCGGAGACACGGGGGAGTCCAGGAACCGATGTTTGTCGGTTTCCCTCATGTCTGCCAAGGTCAGCCAGAGGTGGCGTTGCTGGACTACCAAAGTAGACATCGCGTGACCAACAGAACGCGCTGTCACCTTCGTTGCCCGGAGGGCAAGGTCAGTGGCAGCGCGCAGCTCCCCGAGCAACTGTTGGTCAGGCCCTTCCTGGGGCATTTCCGACAGCGCCTTTGCCTGGTAGACCTGCAAAAGGGCCATCGCATGCAGGGCGGAGGCAGCCTGCCCACAGGCTCTGTAAGCCTTCTCAGTCAGACCGGCTGAGAACTTACAGGCCCGGGACGGGAGGCGCGGCTCACCACGCCAGCCAGTGGCCGTTGGACACAACTGCATCGCAACAGACCGTTCGACTGGCGGGATCCTCGCGTATCCCCTGGCTTCCCCGCCGTCCAGGGAGGTGAAGGCGGACGAGGGACCAGGCCTTGCACGAACACTATACGGTGCTTGCCAAGACCTGGTCACCTCATCGTGCACTTCCGGGAAGAAGGCATTGGGGCGGGACGCTGGGTTTGACCAGCGCGACCCCCCCCCCAAGTACCAATCATCCAACCGAGATGGGCCGGGACAGGGTGGAGGGTTCCACTCAAGCCCGACACACAAGGCGGCCCGGGAAAGCACAGCCGTCAACTCGGGATCAGATTCGGGAAACGCTACCGTCCCGGAGGGCGGCAACGCAGCCGGATCTTCCTCTCCCGAGGACTCTGGCTCACCTTCCGATGCAGAGATCGACATCTGCTCCGCTGCCGGCGCACCAAAGGTAACGGCTGGACAGTCCGTAGAGGGCCCAGCGGAAACCAACGGCGGCACGATGGGTTGCGGTGCTGATGAGGCGGCAGGGGCCCGCGGAGCGTTTCCACTCGGCGGGGAAGCCCTGACCGTAATCCTCAGGTCGCCCTTCCTATACACCGCCGAACCGTCATTCCGACCGGGGCCGGAAAAAACGGTCGAACGGGGCATAGGGGAGGGGACCCCCGCTTCCTGAGACTTCAGGAAGGAGAGTCTCGACCTCAGCACCGCGATAGTCATATTCCCGCAATGGGAACATGAACCATCCACAAAAGCTGCTTCAGCGTGCTGAATGCCCAAACACGAGATGCAACGATTGTGCCCATCAGCAGGGACCAGGGAACGACCGCACCCAGTAACGCACAGACGAAATGACATACTGTCAGGGTTCGTCTGTAAAGCTCTTTTAGAAGGGGAAAAGTCAGCTCACTCGTGCTGAAGCACACAGGGAGTGACGCGATGTGCTCAGGTACACCACTCCCTGAACACACCGAGGAACCGGCCCAAATCGCAACACACACACACACTCTTAGAGTGTTGCTGTTAGAACAGCAGTTGAGAGCTTATAGCTCGGCTCCCCGGAAGCTCGCGACCTCGCTGAAGTGCCTTGACAACCAACACAAACAGCTCGCTGTTGATCCTCTTCTGAGGCAGTTTTAGTTCTTTTTTGAAGAAAGAGTCTTCTGAAGCAGGACACCAGTGTATGGCTCCGAAGCGAAAGACAGAGTGCGATTGCATCTGCTTCCTATTTATATACACCTGTCGGGGGCGGTGCGCATTATGCAAATATCGCACGCCAATTCCATTGGCTTGTTTTAGTTCACACGAAGCTGATAGGGCTCTCTAATCGATATCCCAATTCGTCGGTCACTACTGACGTACGTCGAACGTGACCGACTGAAAGGGAACACCCATTTCTTTCACTCTAAAGGCACCTGTGTTTGAAAAACAAAAATGACTTGTGTCATTTGTCATCTTGGCAATGAAATCAGCAGTGGTATTACCAATTTTGGTGGTTTGAGCAACATTTGGGAGACACTGAATAAGTTTCACTGCATTTACCATTTGTAGAGGAATATTTTGAGTTCCATGAATGAGACGAAGCATATGTCCATTTTTGTCCTCAAAGTGAAAGCAAGAATGGGTCCACAAAGGTCCAAGAGCTCTAACAATGTCTGCTAAATGAACTAATAAGTGAACATTGGCTGTCAGGTATCTGTCACCATAAAGCTCATTCATCTGAGAACAAAACTTCCACAGAAGATTCTCAGCGTGATCTATTTGTGCAAAGGTTATGGAATCCAAAAGAAGAATGAACATCGCTTCACTTAGCAGCAGAAAGTGATTGTAGTACAGGTTTGCAAGAATACCTCGAAAAACTACTGGCCCAAAAGAACAACAACATACACCGGTACTCTGAAGCTTTATAGTACATTCTGTGGACAGAAACAGAGCGAGGGAAACGTGTTTTAAATGGTGGTTGAATTTCACTCATGCGTTTGTCTACTTCACTAATTTATCTGACCATGCTAAAAGGACAGCGTGAGAATTCTGTGGAAAACCACAAATGCATCAAAAGTCGCATTACACCAAGAAGCACAGAATGCATGTAATCAACACCTGTGCCTAAGATCAAATCAAAGCTATTTACTGTGCTGAGGTATGTGGGACCCTTAACTCCACGCACTATGGTTTCTGAATCAAATGACAACTTGGCATCTTCCACAAATCTCATATGAGTACGTGCAGGACCCTTTGGATCTTCAGTTTGAAAGGGGAAAGTATGCACATGTCCCCTTTCTCCTGTTTTAATTGTCTTGCCAGGCTGTTCACATTTTAAACATCCAAAATGTCCATTGTACTGAATAGTATTTAACACTAAAGCTTTTGCGGGTAAATCACAAGTACCTGCAATGGTTAATACTCTGCAAATAAAGGGACTATCTGATTCATAAAATTTAACAAGGACTCCATCTCTTTGTATATTATTAAGAGTGTCACACAGCGGTTTAAGGAAAGTCAGCATAGATGGTTTTGACTCACCAAACCAAAGACCTGCAAGAATCATGTTTTCTCTGTTTGTACGCTCAACAAAATTTAGTTCATTTATGATACAATAAAAAGGCCACACTGAGAATTTAGAGGACTTGAAAACAGGAATGCCATCTGTGTTCCAGAGTAAGGAAATATTGTGGGAATCACTAAGTAACCCACCACCTGCCAAAAACTTCTGATATACTTGTCCATCATATATATCCTCTACATTGCACTGGCCCTTTTTTTGTCTAATGAATCTAAATTTTAACTTTTCCTCAAAACCTTTTTTTGCGAAAAATGCCTTAATTTGAGATTCAATTGGAACTTCAATGATATATGAAGTTGATACCTCTGCTTCACAGACCTGACCTCTCTACTGACATGTAACAACCGTTGCAATATTTGTGCACAATAAATGAGGGACCTGCATTATCAAAGATTTGTTTGATTTTTTTTAGATTTCCCAGGCACTCTGTTTGATGTTCTACTGGACAAAGCAGGGAGATCAATTTGACCAAGTCACTCAGGGCTTTCCCTGTAATTTTGTGTCTATTAGCAAAAGTTAGTATAATGAGAACGCTTTCTGCAGTAGATACAGGAGCATTTTTGTAAAGTGAACAATCACCAGGATTTTCCTTAAATTGAATTTCTGCATCATCATTAAGGTCATTGTCAAATAAAGAGCCATCATTCCAATCATCATCAATACCATAGTGAATAGGATCAAAATGTTCCACATCACAATCAGTAGTGTACAGAGTGTAGTCTTGTTTTGTATAAAACTCTTCATTAACATTACAAAGTTCAGGTCCATACATCATAGAAGATCCCTCTGTCTGAGAAATGCCATTGTCCACTCCAAGCACTTCTGCAGAGCAATCATCTGCTCTGTGGATTGACATGTCTCCTAAGGTTGCAGTGTTTTTTTGCTGCAAGAAAAGAACAAACACCAAAGTGTGCAAACTTTCAAAAAACAAACAAACAAACAAAAACAATAAATTCTCACTTTGATGATTTTTCTTCTATATCTTTTGATTTTTGATTGGTCCTTAATTTTCCTTCTCCAACGAGACTGATTAATGGTTATTTGCGCCATCCTTTCTCTTGTGACTCAAGAGTATATACTGTACTACTCAACCAAATAACTTGCTTAAAAAATTAAATCAAACAATACTGTGGCAAGTTTATTTGCACTGCTTCTTTTATAAATTAGCCAAACACATCTGACATTGTTAGCTAAAGTATTTTGCCTCACTTGGCAGTATAGGTGTTGCACTGATTACATCAGGTGTGCAGTTCACCTGTGAGCAATGATTGCCATGAATGTCATGGTGCACTTAAACAAGTATGAGATGGTTCAAACCATAGATACAAATAACCATAAACACAACATTTATATTGCCCATTGTAAAAACTGGTATTTTACCACCAAGTGTAATGGCACTAAACAGTGAGGGAAGCAGAAAGAGAAGGTAAGTAGCCCACAAAGATCTTTTTATTAGGCATAGTTTATGGTACTGAGAATTTGTTTATTATAATTTGGTCTTCTCCACAGAACAGAGATCAATGTGATGGAGATACCTAAAAGAATCCGTAACCCAATCAAAAAAACAAAAGTCAGTGAGCCAGCCACTGCCCTACAAAATGAAGAACGAGAAGGTAAATAAGTTTAATAGTTTTGACAGTCAATTGTATTAAAGGCTTCATTTAAATTAAGTCTGTACATCAATAAGCCTTTGTGTGTCCCTTAGGCTTGCCTTGAACCCATGACTTTTTGAATTGCTGATGTAGCAGGGATATGTTGTTACACCAGATTATAAATCATTTTTGTTATTTTATATTTATATATATATATATATATATATATATATATATATATATATATATATATATATATATATATATATATATATATATATATATATATATATATATATATATATATATATATATTATTTGTTTTTATTAATTGTTTTGGGGCATTTTACTTTGAAAATGTTGCGTGCTTTTATTAAATATTTTTATTAATTTTATTAAATGTACGTCGGCTGACGTCATACATAGGTAAGGCGTTCAAAACGCAGCGCAATCGGAAGTTCGTCCTCTTTGCTTCAATGCCATCAGAGAGGAGAGGTACGATTTTCATGAGCTCCATTCATTAAATGTTAAAATGTGTTATAAGTGTTCATGTCATGTTTGTGTGGTCAAATACGAGAAAGTATTCTGTGTAATGTTATATTTGACCATTAGTTTGTGTTATCAACTTGTTAAATGTAGTTTATTTGAGTGCTCTTTACTGGTGAATAGTGCATTGTGTGAGATGGCGGCAAAGTGTGTGCGTCGCGTGTGTGAAGGATATGTTAGCGGCTATGCGGCTAACATCTCAATTAAGGAATATTTATATATAGATAAATAGAAATTGATAAATATTAGATCAATATGTTTAATTAAAAAGATGTGTATGTATAATTATATTTTGTAAACTAAATATATATTTTAACCTTAATATATTTTGTATTTTGTACACTTAGGAGATCTATATATATATATATATATATATATATATATATATATATATATATATATATATATATATATATATATATATATATATATATATATATATATATATATATATATATATATATATAATATTGCATTCATTGTGTGATCTGTGGTTAACTACCTGGGGTACTTAACATGTATTTTGTGGTTAACAGGCAAAATAAGAGCATTTGTGGATAACGGTGCCTGTCTGTTTACTTGTTTTGCTGCACAGGTATGTTTAGTATTCAAGAAACACTGTAATGCTGTTTTGAATTATTGGTATATAAGAATGATATGTTTGTGAATTTATTATTATATTATATGACTTATATTATTAATATTTTTATTACTCATACTATTATTATATGTTATATTATTATATATATTATGTGTATGTTTGTTGTAAAGTGTGTGGTATGTTACTCTCTTTGCTTCAATGCCATCAGAGAGGAGAGGCAAAATAAGAGCATTTGTGGATAACGGTGCCTGTCTGTTTACTTGTTTTGCTGTACAGGCACTGAGATTAAAACATCTATGGTAAAAACCAGCTTTGTGTGGAAAATTCTTTTATTCACCATCAAAAATCAACACAACGCAGAGGAACAACCGCTACACTGACACTGCCAATTAAGCTATATACTTGCTTACAGTGTTTGGGAAATTTGTGGTGGTTGGATGTTAAATGTAATGTGCAAAATGTATTGGGGTTTATTATGAATCAAAAAGCTTCAATGTTGTATTCCTAGTGACTGTTTATTGACTTTGGATTTATTCTTACAATTACAGGACTTGGTTTTTCTAACATTTGAAGATGGATATACTGCAAGAATTTGTAAGACCTGCGACATACTTACAGAAAAGGAGTCGCCAATTACTAGCTTTGAGGGACTCATTCCAGGAGCTCGAGTTCTTGCAAGATGGTCAGACAACAAATTTTATAATGCCACTGTAGATTACATTGGGTTCTGTGACCAAAAGCAGGACCCGAGAAAGGGTGCAAAGAAGGACATAAAAAGAAATTATGCATCTGCTGAATCATTTTATAACCAGAATCGGGTCGCTTCTGCACCAGCTGAACATGGTCCTTCCTCTGCACTAACCCAGCCTCCGTCTCCAGGATTGCCACCAACCCAACATCAATCTGTGCAATTACCATGCTCTGTTCAGCCTTTTAATCCACAGACCATGACACCATCTGAGTATTGTAATCAAGACCAGCCAGGTTTATTAGATTTAGATGAACATCAAAGACAAACCATTACACATAATTCAACCCCAAAAGAAACATTTTTGGGGCTTCTGTATAACCCGTCTATACCTCACCCCTCAGCTGAAGTTACAATTCAGGATGACCAGCTTGGATTAGAGCCTGAGGAGGAGTATGAAGATCCCACAGTCAGATCACAGAATGCTTCCTATGAAAATGAACAATGGGAGCCATGTGAAACATGCAAGCTGGAGGTACAGGCATTACTTAAAGAGAATAAGATGATGAAAGATGTGCTTTCCAGCATGAGTAAGTAAAATGATTGCATGTAAAGGGACATTTCTGATTCATTAATAATTCCTCAACCACTGTAAAAGCTTTTACTCCTACCTTTTCTGTTTCAGATCTTGAACACCTACAGGCACTCAGAGACTTTATAGATAAGATGGAAGACTACAAATCACGTGAAAGTGGGGTGCTGATGCCTCAAACCAGACCTGGCCAACAAGAACTTTACCCAGACAGTGGGCTGCTGGGTCTTCGTCTTTTCCATCTACTGTTTGATCAGTTCTTCACTCATGAAGAATGTTCAAACTCTGTAGCATTTGGAAAGCATGACAAAGTCCCAGAGGGGCAAGACAATTTTGGATAAAAGTAAAGTAAATGGAATACTAAGTAAGTTCCTAAATCCTTTTTATCAAATGTGTCAACTTCATGTTCCATACATTTAATCTAATGTTTGGTCATGTTATAGGCACAATGGGATTAAAAGTATAGTTACTGTATTTCCCTTGACCAGTTCATGTAACATTTTCCCTTTTTCCCCAATTGTAACTTATGTCTAGCCTGGGTGCCAGCCCGAACCCCGCCCACAACATTTTTTGGACGGGAAGTTCGGTCTGGACTCGATCCATTGTGGAGTAATTATGCTCGGCTCCCAGAAGGCCGAGCCAATCAAATTGCCAGGGCGGGCTTTAATCGATGATGGACAGGCTATCTGTGGTTACGTAACCACCCATGTCATCAAAGAGCGCTTGGGTTGAATTGGTTTTCACCAACGATGACTGCAGCTGGAGAAGTAAGATGTTTAGATTCCGCTATCACATCTGTAATAAAAGAAATTGACAGCGCATTAATTTTAAAAGACGAACAAAGAACCGCAATCAAGGCATTTGTCGACGGGAAAGATGTGTTTGCCGTCCTTCCAACGGGATTCGGCAAAAGTTTAAGTACAAGTTCAACATACGTCACTTAGTGCGTTGCTCTGATTGGTTGTAGGTCTATCCAATTGAGTGCAGAGTTTTTTTTTTTTTTTTTTTTTTTTTTTTTTTTACTGGTTCGGTAAGACACGCCCCATAATTCAAGTGCAATGGAGCAGTATCAGACTCACATTCTGCCTAGAATATGAGTATGACGAAGTCAGGCTAGCTTATGTCATGAGCTGCGGCAAATGTCATGGATGGAAACCAGTTGAAAAGTCAAAGCTGAAGAAAGCCCTTATAAACAAGTGTCGCATGAGATCAGCTTAAATGTTTATGTAATTGTAGTGTTACATCAATGATGTTGTGTCATTTACTGGTCTTTTATTTTGCTGTTTCTGTATTTAAGTATCTATATGTAGCTGTGCTGCAATCTAGAATTTTTTTTTTTTTTTTTTTTTTTTTTTAAATGCTGCTTATAAAGGAGAAACAATATATATTGTTTCTTTATAAAATATATATTTTATAAAAAATATATATTTTATAAAAAAGAAACAATATATATTTTAGTTTGATATTGTAGAAAACTTGTTTCTCTAAGATTAAAATCTGTGTCTTTACAGAGATTGCAAAGTATAAACATAACTCATGTGCAGTATCTAACACTATGGAAATCTTTTACAAGGCACTTCAAATAAAAAAAAAGAAATTAAATATTGTATTTTCTTGCCATTGTATTAAGCATGTAAAATGAAACTTGAAACCTACATGAGTAAAGAAAATGTGGTAACACTTTACTTGAAGGGGTGTGCATAAGACTGACATGACACATGTCATGAATATGAAGGAGGTTTTATGAATGTCATTCGCTCAATTATGTCATTTTTAATGCAAAGATGACATTGTTTGAGATGTCCGAGTTATGACAACTTGACATAAACCAATACATCATAACCTGTCAGTGTCTTTGTCATGACAACTTGACATCATTTAGCTTTATGGGTTAACATTACATTAAACTGTCATGTGGTTGGTTTTGACATTGGCTGTCATGAGGCCATTATAACAGTGTCATGAATATGTATCTTGAGCTCAAGTACAGTGGTACAAATTGAACTTGTCATTAAAATGTCATTAAGTGACAATACTCTGACAAATAATTTTATAACAGAGTCATGACTATTTTTCATTTCATTTCATGTTTTGTTTTTTTTGTTTGTTTTTTTAAGTTTCCTCCGACAGAAGGTCAGATAATAGACAATTTCAAATTTCGTAAAAAAGATGACACTGTTATAAAATAATGGTAACACTTTATTTTATGGTCTTTTAACTAGTTGCTTATTACTATTAGAATTCATATGGCTAAAATATTGGCTAATTATTAGTACTTATAAAGCAGATATTAATGCCTTATTATGCATGACCTTATTCTAGATTCTTAATCCTACCCAATACCTAAACCTAACAATTAACTATAATAAGCAGTAAATTAAGGGTTTATTGAGGGAAAAGTCATAGTTAATTGTTTATATATGTGTTCCCTATGCTGAAATGTTACCAAAATAATGTAATGTAATGTTAACCCATAAAGCTAAGTAGTTTTTTAAGTTTTATAATTAATCTGCTATGTCATGTTTATGACAGGTTATGATGTTTTGCTAATGTCAAGTTGTCATGACAAAGACACTGACAGGTTATGATGTATTGGTTTATGTCAAGTTGTCGTAACAAAGACATCTCAAACAATGTCATCTTTGCATTAAAAATGACATAATTGAGCGAATGACACTTAATGACAGTTGTCATAAACATGCATACAACCTCCTTCATATTCATGACACGTGTCATGTCAAGATCATGAAGGTGTCATGTCAGTCTTATGCACACCCCTTCAAGTAAAGTGTTACCGAAAATGTTAACCTCATACTGAGCACAGTAAAAGCAGCCTAACGTCTGAGTAATAAAATTTTCTGCAAGACACTAAAGAGCTCTCCCATCTTCATTTTAATACAGTCTCATGGATGTCTTGTCTTCTCCAAATTTACTTTAGTCTCATTTATGTCTATTTGTATGTTCCCTGGGCAATTTTATGAGGAAAATGTGAAGTCAAATCTGAAACCTAAAGTGGACACAGATGAGAATCACAACCATAAATGCTGAGCTTAGTATGAGCAATCTCTGAGTGAAAACACTTTCTCTAATTAGTCTTGAAAGAGATTACAGCAAGACAATAAAGAGAGTTTTAGGAGAAACATCTGAGACACTGCTGATACTACAACAAGAGCTAAATAAGAATCTCAATTAAGTCTCAGATATTTCTCATGTCTCAGTTGTGTCTACTCTTATTTTTCCTAATGGATTTTAGGAGAAACATCTGAGACACTGCTGATACTAAAACAAGAGCTAAATAAGAATCTCAATTAAGTCTCAGATATTTCTCATGTCTCAGTTGTGTCTACTCTTATTTCTCCTAATGG
Source organism: Megalobrama amblycephala (assembly GCF_018812025.1). Lineage (NCBI taxonomy): Eukaryota > Metazoa > Chordata > Actinopteri > Cypriniformes > Xenocyprididae > Megalobrama > Megalobrama amblycephala. The sequence continues at coordinate 22,450 of NW_025953454.1, read as the reverse complement.
ATTTTAGGAGAAACATCTGAGACACTGCTGATACTAAAACAAGAGCTAAATAAGAATCTCAATTAAGTCTCAGATATTTCTCATGTCTCAGTTGTGTCTACTCTTATTTCTCCTAATGGATTTTAGGAGAAACATGGGAAGACAAAGCTGACACCTAATTTAGACAATAAAGAGATAATTCAAGCTTCTCTCACCACAATCTCAGTTTTGACTCTCTTAGACATCTCTCATTTGCGTCTATATTTGTTTCTCCTAAGGAATTTTAGGAGAAACATCTAATAAACAGCTGACACTTAATCAAGAAACATAGGAGAATCACAACTATGTCTCCTGAGCTTAGAAAAAGCAACCAATGAGCAAATAGTTTTTCCTCTGGGCAACTACCAGCTATTATGTGAGTCACTGATCAAAGAATTTACAGGCCCAGAGTCTGAACATGGACCGTTAGTTGCCTTGGAAACCAAACAAGGTCGACAAGAGACTCCCAAAGCTTACTACAACCGTTTCCGACAAGCCTACTTAGGTGCACATCACGAACCTGAACTTGAAGAGGATGTGAACTTCAAACCCTCTTCCTGAGAAACCTGCACCCTGGACTAAGTCACCATCTTGGTGGGGACAGACAGAAGGTCAGACAGTCTGTCCCAACTAGAAGGCGTTACAAAGGAACACAACGTAGGAGACAAAGTTTTGCACCACAGCTCAATGCAGCCATGTCAAACTACCTCCCACTTTCTGCCAAAGAACTTCCTGCCTCACTGGACTGACTCCCATCAAATTATGGATGATCCCTCATCCCAAGTCCAAGATGCAAAGAGCCAATCTTCATCTAAGCCCTTCAAGAAAAGGGGGGAGCAAGACAGACTGAACCAGACCTGACCATACATACACTACACTACATTACATTACACTACACTACACTACATTAACATACTCACCAACATGCTCTTCCTACAGACAGAAATTAGTTTCCAAACTTAGCTCAACACCAGGAAACACTCAACTGTTGTATTTTGTTTTGTCTTCCTCTTCCTCTATTTCCCTTCTTCTTTATAAGGTAACATACCTGTCTACCCCATAAGGGTCAAGGTCATGACATTAGGATTGACGCACCACGCCTAAGGTCTGAAAGCCAGTTTAAAATTTGAATGTGAGCCCGAGAGAGCTCCATGATGGGTCACATCATTTTTACCACAAATGATGTCACCAGAACAACCTAAAACATTTTAGAAGAGAAGAAAACAAACAATTTAAATCACACAATTTGATCCAAGCATTAACATACTGAGACAATGTAGTATAACACTCCCAAAATTGAACTTAATCCATCAGTACTCAGATAATCTAATGACCTGCACCAGTACAGTGGCCAATCATGGAGGTGTTGTTTTGTTGTTGCTTTGCATGTGTCTGCTTCTTCTGTCCATTTTTCTACAGTGTCCGCCGATGTCTTCATCTCAACACATCGCCGAACAATGGGGGGATATGTAGGAACTGTGGACGAACCAGACAAATTAATCATTCAGATGATTCTTTCAAAACATATTTCTAATTCAGAATGGAGGTTTCGGCTCCGGCTCGTCTACAGAGAGAACCAATGCTAAGTGCTTTTACGACACTATGCTTCCTGATAGCAGGAGAAGTGACAAACCAAAGGGTCACCCAAAAAGATAAAGATTCTTTGATCACCAGAGCAAAGACACAGAGACACAATGCAGACCCCTTTTGTTTCCTTACTTCACAGGAAAGCCAAAGAGACTGTTCTACAAATAAAACTGCTTCAAAATTGTTCCAACAATTTTAATGGACTTATCAAACGTCTTTTAACTACATACATTTTGCATTATGTGTCCACAAGTACTACCTGTAAACAGTTAGGCTTTAGAACACTCACAATTCATGTAAATATGTTAACTCTTGACTGAATGACTGAAAGTATGCCTTATTTGGACTTGATTTATTTCTTTTCATCTTTCTTAAATCATGGCTTGAATGAAATCTGTTTAAAATGTATCATATTCCAGTTAATAGAAATTATGTTAAAATGGCACTCTGCTAAAGCAGAGACAGACCGGGATGTAACACTTATGTTTTATTGGGGGCAGAGGAAGGCCCTCTTGAAACAGGACAATGTCTGATTGGCCAAGACTCCTCAGAGGTGTGACAAACAATTAAGTTTAAATGATCATATTGCAAGATAGTGAACTAGGAGTTGGTTAGTTCTGGGAAAAGAAGCCAAGACAAGAACAATAAAGTAACAAGAAGAACAGACAAGCCGCTCATTCAAGCCATCCAACCTTCACTCACTTTTCTTTTCTTTTACTTAATTTTCCTTTACCGCTGAAAGTCTTGTGTCCTAAGTTTCGCCACAAAGTTCAACCAAAGACTTTTGCCGCTCCAACTCCAGCGACAAAGAGACTTCCTTTCATTGTTCCACACGGACCTGACCTGGACCAATCATCGACTTGGGAAACCCTTCTCTGCACAACGAGGGAAATTCACCTTTAAGTCAACGCAAGCAAGTACCTCCAGATGAAAACTGAACTGGTGCATTTAAATTAATGATTCATGGTTCGTTCGGGTCTTTGAAATGCATTGATAGGAATTCTGTTAATCATATCACTCTCTCTCTCTCTCTCTCTGTTGCATGCTGGGAGCGGAAGTGTGGTGTAGGGTGTGAGAGCGGCACGCTTGAATTGGTTTTCAAGGGTAATTTTTCTTTTTTCTTTTTCTATGTTTGTTCTTTTTTTGGGGGGGTTTAATTATCACTTTTTGGTTTATTTATTCACTTTAAGAAAAACACCAGAGTGATTCCGTGGTAAGGGGAAAGCCATGGCGTCTCTCCCAGGTGAGGGAACGCCAGGTTTCTCTATTAAGAATGGATGCAAAGTGTTTTCGGATCAAGCGTTTACAGTTGAAGACGTGCTTTTAGCAATGGGTGAGATTGTTGGGCATGAAAATATAACATCGGCCTCTAGAATGAATAAGGCAGTGGTGGTGTTTCTTAAGGATGAAAAACTCGTAAATAGCCTTGTTGAAAACGGAATTGTTGTTTCCGATACCTTGGTGCAAGTAATGCCTTTGCGCGCACCTGCTACTAAGGTTACCATTTCAAACGCGCCTCCATTCATTTCTAATGAGCAAATTGTAAAGGAATTGAGTCGCTTTGGTAAGTTTGCTGGATCCATTAAAATGGTTCCGCTCGGCTGTAAAAATGGCCGTTTTAAAACATGTGCTGTCTTTTCGAAGACAAGTGTTCATGTTTTTAAATGCGCAATCTCAGTCTTTAGATATCTCGTTTCGCATTCAACATGGTGACAGTTCCTATATGATTTTTGCAACGACAGATAGTTTGCGTTGTTTTGAATGCGGTGATTTGGGACATAAGAAGTTCACATGTCCGCATAAGAAACGTTCAGAAAATGAAAAGAACGATGGGAATAATGATGAGCAAATCGATCAAAGAAAAAAAGACGAAAATCTAGATAAAGAAAAACGGCCCATCGCTGTAAAGGAGGTAAGTGATTCCAGAAAAAAAACAAAAGACAAACGGGGTTAGCGAGAAGGATTCGGAGGCTTCAGTTTCGGCAGGTGAACCCAGCGTTATTCCTCGGAACGGTTCTCCAGCTGAGCAGAGTGCTACTGATCCAGTTTCAAAGTCAGAGGTGAGTGAGTTTATTTCACTTATGCGAGCTGGTGATAATGTTGTAGGCCCGAATGTTTTAAAGGAGGACGTTGCTGTTAAGGATATTGATTGTGCTTATGGTGATGAGGTTTTGAGTGTTAGCGGCCAGTCTAGTACAATTGTGGAGAATGAAAATAGTGATGGAGAACTGATGGAGGATTGTGATGATTGTTCGGAGGTTTCGGAGATTGATTGCAGTCAGTCTTTGGATGACGTGTATTCTGTCGATGAATTAAATGAGTTTCTGGATTTAACCAAAGGGAAAAAGGTGGATGTCGTAAAATATTTCCCTGATGTTAATAAGTTTATTAAATCAGTGGTGAAAGCTCAGAAGACGGTTGGCTATGATGTTATTTCAAAACAAAAAAGATTTCGGCTGAAAAAGTTTCTTGCTACTGTACGTAAAGCTCAAAAAGATAACGTGAGATTGTCAAAGGTAAAAAAATAAAGCACATGGGTGTGGGATCTATCTTTATTTTTGTTTTGCTTTTCTGGCATGTTTTTCTTTTTTTATCTCTCTATCCTGTAATGCAGATTCTTAGATTAGGATCTTTAAACGTGAATGGTATGAGGGATGGGGGGAAAAGAGCTTTACTTAATGAATTTCTTAGGCTTAAAGAAGCTGAAGTAATATTTTTACAAGAAACTCATAGCGACATAAAAAATGAATCTGAGTTAAACCTGTGGTGGAGAGGAAAAATCTGTTTTAGCCATGGCACAAATGTCAGTGCAGGTGTAGCGATTTTGTTTTCAGCTCACCTTGATGTTAATATTTTATCAGAAATGGAAATAGAGAAAGGACGTATTATGATGGTGAACGCTATGATTAAAAATCAGTTATTTGTATTTATAAATATTTATGCTCCAAACAAAGGGTCAGATAGAATTATAATATTTAGAAAATTAGGAGAGTTTTTAAAAAGTTATACTTTGGATGGTGTATTAATCATTGGAGGGGATTGGAATTGTACTTTTAATTTTCTTTTAGATAGGAATAATGAGGAACCACATCCTGTATCAGCTTCTTTCTTAAAAAGTATTACAATTCAGAATGATTTGGTAGATGTATGGAGAGATAGGAATAAAGAGATTAAACAATATACATGGACAAAGGTTTCACAAGGAATGATAAGTGTAGCAAGACTTGACAGGTTTTATGTCAAACGTACTGAAAATAATAGAATAATGGGGTGTAATATTTTTCCATGTTGTTTATCAGATCATAATTTTATTACAATAAATATAGTTTTGACACAATCTAAATTTAAAAGTCCTTATTGGAAATTTAATATTGCATTGTTGAAAGAAAAAGATTTTTATGAGAAATTTGAATTGTTTTGGAATGAATGGGGTTCTAAGAAAAATGAATTTGATAATTTGATACAGTGGTGGGAAATAGGAAAGACACAAATACAAATTTTTTGTCAGCAGTATACATGTTTTGCAACAAGAAAAATAAAACAAAAAATTTCTGAAATAGAACAAGAGATTTTACACATTACATCTGGTATGATTCAGAATTCTAATTCATCTTCAGCTGGCATTTTATGTGAAAAGAAGCAAGATCTAGAATATTTATTGCAAGTGCGGGCTAAAGGTGCCCTAATAAGATCTCGTTTTATGTCTGTACATGAGATGGATGCTCCCACTGCTTATTTTTTTAATTTAGAAAAAGTGTCAAAACAACAAAATGAAATGTATTGTTTGACAACACCTGATGGACATAAGACTTCTGATGTAAGACAAATGAGAAAGATTGCAGTGGACTTTTATTCAGATTTGTATAGAAAAGAAGAAACTGATACTGAATGTGCTTCACAGCTGTTGCAACAGTTGCCTACTCTTACTGAAACACAGAGTAAGAATTTGGACAGTTCTTTTTCATTTGAGGAGTTAACTGATGCTGTTAAACAGATGAAACCGGGTAGAGCCCCTGGAATTGATGGACTATCAGTGGACTTTTATAAAGCTGTGTGGAAATACATTGGAAAAGACTTTTATGAGGTGATCCAAGAGTGTTTTAAAGAAAAATGCCTTCCCACAAGTTGCCAAAGGGCAGTATTAACATTATTACCAAAAAAGGGTGACTTGAGTGTTCTTAAAAATTGGAGGCCTGTGTCAATTTTGACAACTGATTATAAGATAATAGCTAAAGTTTTGGCAAACAGGCTGAAAACTGTATTGGGAGTTTTAATACATCATGACCAATCATACTGCATTCCAGAAAGAACATTATATGATAATATTTTTATGATTAGAGATATTGTGGATTACTCTAAACTACATGAAGTGAATTTTGGCTTTCTGTTCCTGGATCAGGAAAAAGCATTTGATAGAGTTGACCACGGTTTTCTGTTTGAAACAATGAGTGCTTTTGGGTTTGGAGATGTTTTTATTTCTTGGATCAAACTTTTATACATGAATGCCTCTTGTATTCTAAAAATAGGTGGTGGGTTAAGCAAACCAATAAGATTACTTAAAGGTATACGACAAGGATGCCCACTGTCTGGTCAGTTATATGCTTTAGCAGTGGAGCCACTCCTGTGTTTATTAAGAAAAGATCTGTCTGGTATAAAAATTGATGGTAATTGTAATGTTTTTAAGTTAACAGCATATGCAGATGATATCACTGTAATTGTGAAAGATCAAAGAGATATTGATATTGTTAATTACAGTATCTCTTCATATGAGAGAGCATCATCTGCAAAACTGAACTGGAGTAAAACAGAAGCATTTTGGTGCAATGATAAAAGAAAAATACCTTTACCTGTTATACCTGAAAATGTAAAGTGGGAAAAAGATGGTTTTAAGTTTTTAGGAATTTTTTTAGGTTCAGATGTGTATCAAATGAAAAACTGGGACAGTGTTAAAGATAAAATTTGCAATAGATTAATCAAAATGGAACTGGATTTTACCTCAACTATCTTATAGAGGAAGAGTGCTGGTCATAAATAATCTTGCTGCTTCTGTCCTATGGCATAAATTAATTGTGTTGAACCCGCCAGATGATTTTATTAGGGAAATTCAAAAAGTGTTTGTTAATTTTTTCTGGGATGGACAACATTGGCTAAGAGAGTCAGTATTGTATCTGCAGTTAAGTGAAGGAGGCCAAGGCCTTATGGACATTAAGTCCAAAGTAGCTGCTTTTAGACTGCAGACTGCACAAAGACTCCTGTATCATCAGTCACAGAATTGGACAAAAATAGCTTGTGCTTTATTGAATAAAGTGGGGCGGATGAACTTGGATAGACACCTTTTTTTGATGAATTTGAAGGAAGTAGATTTTAATGGACTTTCTTCTTTTTATGCATCAGTATTAAATGCATGGCAAATATTTATTGTTAAACGAGAACAGTCTGAGATAACTCAAGAGTGGGTTCTTGAAGAACCTTTACTTTTTAATCCACTTCTATCTAGTGTGATTTTAAATTCGAGAGGTGTCTGCACAAGCATGGTGAGAGCTGGAGTATGTAAAATTTGTCATCTTAGGTCAATGGACCGATGGATTTCTGCAGAAAATCTGGCCATGAAGATTAGTATCCATTCTGTTCGGACTGTTGAAAAATTATTATCTGAGATTCAGGAGTCTTTTCCTGCAATACCATTGCAAACAGAGATAGTTAAGAATGTATTCCCCAGCATCAGTGTGGATGCAAATGTAGGAGATTGGCAGGAGGTTGATGGAAGACTGCTTTCGTTTAGGACACCTGAACTTGGTCTCTTTGATACTATATCTAAGAAGTCACTTTATCTGGTTTGTGTCAAATTTCTAAATTTAAGAGCATTGAAAGACCTTCCAGAGACCAAATGGACTAATTTTGTTGAATCAGGTGCCTCTCCAAAAGGATGTTGGAGGTCACTGTATAAGAAACCAATTGAAAAAAGAAGTGGGGATTTGCAATGGCGGATTTCTCATTGGATTTTAGCAACAAATCGTTATAAAGTTCATCTAAATCCTTTGCAAGGAGAAGAGTGTTTGTTTTGTGGTCTTTCAGAAACAGTATTTCATATGTTTATTGAATGTTCAAGGCTGGTTGGAATTCTTGCTTTGTTAAAAGACTTGAGTCATAATTTTGGATTTATTTTCACAAATAGTTTTTTTTATTTTTGGACCAAAATATAGTGCCTTAAATAAAAGCAAAATTGTTTTGATTAATGTTTTATTCGGTATGGCAAAAATGGCAATTTGGTTGACAAGAAAAAGAAAATTACTGTTTAACAGTGATACTGATCCTTTGAACATGTTTAGAGCTCTAGTAAAAAGTAGGCTGGTAATGGAGTATAAGTATTATGAATTGGTGAATGATACTGAAGCTTTCTTCTTGTTATGGGGTGTTGGAAATATTTTATGTCAACCCAATGAAGAGGGAGGTTGTGATATATTGTTGTAAAAGAAGTTTATTTTACTTTTTATTTTTTAAATATATGTATTTGTAAGAATATGTATTTTATGAAGTAATGTGGTGTTTTAAGGGTGTATGTTTTTTGTGCTAATGGATTGTAATTAAAGAGATGTTAAAAGTCAAAAAGTCTCTCTCTCTCTCTCTCTCTCTCTCTCTTTCAAAACTCTTTTCTCTCTCATTTCCTTCTTACTGCAACGCGTATGAATGTATGTATGTGTGTGTGTGTGTGTGTGTGTGTGTGTGTGTGTGTGTGTGTGTATGTGCGTGTGTTGGTGTTAGATTAGTTTGTGTTAGAATAAATAAAATCTCTTGTAGATCTTAAAAAGAAAGTGTCTTGTATTATGTGATCCTAAAATTTAATGTCTTAAACTGTAATCAAGTTACCGGGCTTTAATCAGTGTTTTCACGATTGTTGGATATTTATATCCGCTACAAGAGCTTATTACGGCTCGAGCAAATGAACGCTGGACGAATCAGTTGCTCGGTCGTAATCTCAACAACTCTTTATAATTCCCTATAAATATTTCATTTGAGCTAATTTTACTTCCTAGGGTGTTTTCCCTACATCTTTCTGTTTAAGTCAAGTCAAGTCAAGTCACCTTTATTTATATAGCGCTTTTTACAATGCAGATTGTGTCAAAGCAGCTTTACATTGATAACTGGTACATAATTTGGCTGCACAGCAGCTCTTAAATAATAGTGTCAATGCAGGCAGATCAGAAGCACTGTTGAATAAATGTCAAGAATACTATTGAATATCAAATGTCAAGTGTCCCCAACTAAGCAAGCCAAAGGCGACAGCGGCAAGGAACCCAAACTCCATCAGGTGACATCAGGTGGCAAACAAGTGGCAAATAGGTGTTAAAATGGAGAAAAAAAAAAAAACCTTGGGAGAAACCAGGCTTAGTCGGGGGGCCAGTTCTCCTCTGGCGAACAGTGCTTTGTTACAATCAGGTTGCTATCATAAGTCTGATAGGATTGCAACAATCAAAGTATTTATTTCAGTTCCATCCAGTTGAGGATCGTATTCATCACGCCGGTATGGAAGGTCTGTTGAGGAACTGTGCTACTGGCTGTCGTGTCGATGAGGCCTTCACAATGGATGATCCAGTTGACTCGATCTCTGCTGATACTTCAGGGCTGCGTTGTGGTCGTGTCCAGTTGAGGATCGTATTCATCACGCCGGTATGGACGGTCTGTTGAGGAACTGTGGCACTGGCTGTCGTGTTGATGAGGCCTTCACAATGGATGATCTAGTTGACTCGATCTCTGCTGAAACTTCAGGGCTGCGTTGTGGTCGTGTCAAGGCGCAGGTCCTTGGTCTCAGCTGGATACGGCCCAGATCCGGTTGACTACGGTAAACCTCGGGATAACAGAAAGACTAATATTAGCGTAGATGCCATTCTTTTTCTGATGTAACGAGTACATCTGGTGTTATAGGAAGTGTTCCCGGTTCCGGCTGACCTAATTTATGCAGCCTAATAATCCTTTAACGGATTTGAAAATATAAATTGATAATGTGTTATGTGTATGCCAGGTTAAAGAGATGTGTTTTTAGTCTAGATTTAAACTGACAGAGTGTGTCTGCTTCTCGAACAATGCTAGGAAGATTGTTCCAGAGTTTAGGTGCCAAATAGGAGAAGGATCTACCGCCTGCAGTTGATTTTGATATTCTAGGTATTATCAGCTGGCCTGAATTCTGAGATCGCAATAAACGTGAAGGACTATAATGTATTAAGAGCTCACTTAGGTACTGGGGAGCTAAACCATTTAGTGCTTTGTAATTAGCAAGATTTTAAAATCTATACGATGTTTAACAGGAAGCCAATGCAGTGATGACAGAACTGGGCTAATATGGTCATACTTCCTAGTTCTAGTAAGAACTCTAGCTGCTGCAGTTTGTACGAGCTGTAGTTTATTTATCAAGCGAGCAGAACTACCACCCAGTAGAGCGTTACAGTAGTCTAGCCTTGAGGTCATAAACGCATGAACTAACTGTTCTGCATTTTTCATTGAGAGCATATGTCGTAGTTTAGATATATTTTTCAGATGGAAGAATGCAGTTTTACAGATGCTAGTAACATGGCCTTCAAATGAAAGATTGGTATCAAAGAGCACACCCAGGTTCCTAGCTGACGACGAAGACTTAACAGAGCAGCCATCAAGTGTTAGACAGTATTCTAGATTATTGCGTGAAGAAGTTTTCGGTCCAAAAATTAGAATCTCTGTTTTTCCTGAATTTAGTAGTAGGAAATTACTGGTCATCCAGTTTTTTATATCAGATATACATTCTGTTAATTTAGCGAATTGGTGATTTTCGTCAGGGCGCGAAGAAATATAGAGCTGAGTATCATCAGCGTAACAATGAAAACTAATGCTATGCTTCCTAATGATATCTCCCAAGGGTAGCATGTACAGAGTAAAAAGCAACGGTCCTAGTACTGAGCCTTGCGGTACTCCATATTTAACTTGTGATTGGTATGACATCTCATCGTTTACTACTACAAACTGATAACGGTCAGATAAGTATGATTTGAACCATGCCAATGCAATTCCACTAATGCCAACATAATTTTCGAGTCTGTTTAGAAGAATATTGTGATCAATAGTGTCAAATGCAGCACTAAGATCCAGTAACACTAATAGAGAGATACAACCATGATCTGATGATAAGAGCAAATCATTAGTAACTCTAATGAGAGCAGTCTCAGTACTATGGTATGGTCTAAATCCTGACTGGAAATCTTCACAGATACTATTTCTTTCTAAAAAGGAACATAGTTGTGATGAAACTGCCTTTTCTAGTATTTTTGACAGGAAAGTGAGATTTGAGATCGGCCTGTAATTGACTAATTCTCTAGGATCAAGTTGTGTTTTTTTAATAAGAGGTTTAATAACAGCCAGCTTAAAGGTTTTTGGTACGTATCCTATAAAGATGAATTAACAATATTAAGAAGAGGATCTATGACCTCTGGAAGCATCTCTTTCAATAGCTTAGTCGGTATAGGGTCTAACATACATGTGGATGATTTTGATGATTTAACAAGTTTAGACAATTCTTCCTCTCCTAAAGCAGTAAATGAATTGAATTTTTCTTTAGGGACACTACAATGCACTGTCTGACACAAGACTGTAGTAGACGGTTGCATGGTTATAATTTTTTCTCTAATATTATCAATCTTGCAAGTAAAGAAGTTCATAAAGTCATTACTGCTGTGCTCTTTGGAAACATCAGAAGTTGAAGCTTTATTTCTTGTTAATTTAGCCACTGTATCAAATAAATACCTAGAGTTGTGTTTATTTTCTTCTAAAAGTTTTGAAAAATAGGCAGATCTAGCAGTTTTTAAGGCCTTTCTGTACTCAGTCATTTTCTCTCTCCACGAAATGCGAAATACTTCTAGTTTTGTTTTCTTCCAGCTACGCTCCATTTTTCTAACTGCTGTTTTTAGGGCCCGAGTGTGCTCATTGTACCATGGTGTTGGATTAATTTCCTTAATCTTTTTTAAACGCAAAGGAGCAACTGAGCCTAATGTGCTGGAAAAGAGAGAGTCAATAGTTTCTGTTGCAATATCGAGGTCTTATAAGTAGGGGTGACCCTAAATAGTCGACGATTCGATGCTTCGGTAGGAGGAGCCTGATTCGACTGCCAATCTCACAGTCGAATCTTCGCAGAGGTGTTATAAAACGAGGATCATGCCATTTTGGCTTTATGGGGGTGCTTCAATGTCTGATTTCACATAGAAGTAGTGCTTTTCTCTCAGTAAGTTAATATACAGCCTATTATGATAATGCTGTAAATGAAAATTTGAAAGGAAAGAAGCTTTTAATAAATACTTTTAACGTGCGTGAATAAATCCAACCACCCCCGTGACAAAGTTAAGTTTCACTTTCCTTGATCCGTGACCGACAGAGGACCCTCTTGGCGGCAAGGACTTAAATCGTTAACCATGTCTGGCGTAAGAAAATCTAAAGTGTGGATGCACTTTGAAAAGGTAAAAGATGATGCAACAAAAGTGCGATGCAAGTTGTGCCTACAGCTATTTTCCTACCACTCAACAACTTCGAACATGGCCTTACACTTAAAACGGGTAAGTTTCTTACCAATAAGATTCTGGGCAAGCACAGGACTGTCCACTCTTTTATTTATAATATATGGCTCTATTAATTCATTTACGAACTGCATACGACGACTAAGATATACTCGTCTCTCTAGATCCACCCCAAGTATCAGATTGATGACGACAGTTCATCATCTAGTAGTTCTGGAGCAGCGCCAAAGCTCACTCAAAAAAAGTTAGATTTGAGACCGCCACTGTCCGAGAAGAGAAAAAGAGAAATCACAGACAAAATTGCAGAGTTTGTTGCACTTGACATGAGGCCCGTGAACATTGTGGAAGGCGAAGGTTTTAAAGAATTAATGCGCACACTTGAGCCAGGATACACCGTTCCCAAAAGAGAGATGGTTATGCATGTGGTGGATGCGAAATACACATCCACACGGACGGAGGTTTCCAGGTTAATAAACCATTGCGAAGCAATCAGCCTCACCACAGATATTTGGACCTCGCTGCAAATGGAGGCATATCTGACAGCTACGGCCCACTTTATTACTGAAGACTGGCGAATGGAAAAATTTTGTGTTAGAAAAAAAAAATTGGAGGAAAGTCATACAGCAGAACACATTACACAAACACTGAAAGAGGTAATTTCTGATTGGGACATTCCAGGTACTAAAATAGTTTCTATTGTCCATGACAATGCAACAAATATGGTTGCATGCACCAATCAACTCGTCAAGGACCCATCGTGGGGAACTGTAAAGGGAGTCCGTTGCGCGGGGCATACACTACAATTGTGCATAAACAGCGCATTAAAGAAAGATCCCCGTGTGTCGCACTGTTGCTGCTGCGAGGCGCCTTGTTTCACACTTTAAAAAAAGCGCAAAGGCCACCACAGCACTTGCAGAAAAACAAAGAGAACAGAATGTCGCTGAGCATAAACTTATGCAAGATGTTGCCACTCGATGGAATTCTGTCTATCTGATGCTCGATCGCCTGTTAGAGCAAAGAGGGCCAGTTTCAGCGGTGCTGACGGATTCAAGTGTCAGTAAACGCTCCAACCGTGATCTAGAGCTCACAACATCCCAGTGGAGAATGGCAGAGGACATAGTCAATGTTCTCAAGCCAATGATCACACTGACAGAGCTTTTGTCTCAAGATATGAACGCATCTCTGTCTGCCACTGTTCCGATGCTTATGAACATTAAGAAACGACACTTGGTTGTGCATGAAGACGACAGTGCTGTTACTAAAACCATCAAGACTACACTAACCGAGGAGATTGACAGAAGATGGGAGCTTAAAGACCGTCTCCTGGAGACCAACATTTATATTAAGGCTGCTGTTCTTGACCCACGTTTCAAGAAGCTTTCTTTTTTCACTGATGAGCAAAGGAATGAGGCGTATACTGTGGTGGAAAATCTGGCTGAGAGTCTAGCTGGCAGGCCTGTACAGGAGGTAGGTGAGGACAGTGACTTGGTGGAGGACTGTGACCATGCAGGCCCTTCAAAACAAAGAAAGAAGGACCAAGTGGTGTCAATGCTGTTGTCCAGTGATGAAGAGGAGCAACAGTCAGAGGACAGTGAGATGACGGCTTATTTAAAGGACAACACAAAAAGCAATACAGGACCGCTGCAATGGTGGCAAAAGAACGAGGAGAGATACCCAAAGCTGTCCAGAGCCGCAAAAAGGATCCACAGCATCCCATCTACCTCCACACCATCAGAAAGGATATTCTCCAAGGCTGGATTTATCATCAATAAATCCAGGAGCGCACTTCTGCCGGCCAACGTTAACAAGTTGGTTTTCCTCGCACACAATTTAAAAAGACTCAAACGGACACAGGCTGAGTGAAAGACTGGATTTTTTCTTTCGATCTGGTAGGATTTTTAGTTTTTCGTTCAGGTAGTGATTTCAAAACGTTTCAGCCGACTAATTAGATTTTTGGATGCATGATCACGTTTAGCTAAAAAGATTGCCTCTCCAGTTTAGCGTTCATTGTTGTCTCTGCAGATAAAAATACAGAATTGGCAATTCTGGCTATACTTTCCTTATTTTAATCATTTCTTTATTTTTATTTTATTTATTGATCACTCAGGTTTATCTAATTTAATTATTTGTGGCTTGTATTTTGAATATATGTTCCCCTACACTTTAAGCATTTTGCACACAATTGTTTAGCACCTTGTGACTTGATTCTGACTTCTTTCTTTCTTTTTTTTTTTTTTTAATAGAAAGGTAAGGTATATTTGGTTCTAATTTAATTCTGTAAATTGTTTTTTTTTTTATTATTGTTTTCGGTGCAACGATGTTGCGCTGTTTCAGAGCATGCTTGCACAGGCAATTTAGCCGGTTTAATTTGATTTGCCGACATGTGAAACGCAAATCCTTATTTATTTGTTATTTTTTGGTGTATATATCTCCAAAATGTTGTAATCGTTTTCCCAGTTGTTTCTGTGTGCGAAAGGAAATAAAAGTTGTCTTACCCACTTGTTGGTGTCTAACTGAATTCTAGATTCGACTATCAGTCGAATCTAATCTGATTCAGTCGAATCTGATTCGACTATGTAATTCCTTAGTCGGGGACACCCCTACTTCTAAGCTGTCTGGTATGCTAAGGCGATGAAACTGATCAGGAAGATTACTTATAAAGCAATCTTTAGTGGTAGAAGTGATGGTTCTACCATATTTATGGCAGGGAGGCAGTTTAGCCACTTTCACTAAATGGAATATACACGAGACTAGATAATGATCTGAGATGTCGTCACTCTGCTGCAGAATTTCAACGGCATCAATATCGATTCCATGTGACAATATTAGATCTAAAGTATGATTACGACAATGAGTGGGTCCTGACACGTGTTGTCTAACACCAATAGAGTTTAGAATGTCTGTAAATGCCAATCCTAATGAGTCTTTTTTATTATCTACATGGATATTAAAATCACCAACAACAAGGACTTTATCTGCAGCTAGTACTAATTCTGATAGAAAATCAGCAATCTCTTTGATAAAGTCTGTATTGTGCCCTGGTGGCCTGTATACAGTAGCCAACACAAATGTCAACTTACATAATGTTACGTAAAGCACCATCACTTCGAAGGAATTATATTTGAAAGACTTCTGTCTGATACTGTAAATATTACTATAAATTACAGCAACACCTCCCCCTTTTCCTTTCTGTCGAGGATTGTGTCGATAATCATAACCTTGAGGACTAGACTCATTTAAAGTAGTGTAATCGTCTGGTTTTAGCCAGGTTTCTGTCAAACACAGCACATCTAGATTATTGTCTGTGATAATATCGTTTACAATAAGTGCTTTTGAAGAAAGTGATCTAATATTTAACAACCCAAGCTTTATCATTTGTTTATCATTATTATCTCTATTTTTTATTTGTTGAACATCAATTAAATTTTTACCATTAAATGGGTTTGGAAGTTTTTGTTTTTATTAATTCGGGGTACAGACACAGTCTCTATTTGATAATATCTAGGTGCAAGAGTTTCTATGTGTTGGGAATGATCTGACTTCTGTAACGTGAGGCAGCTAGCAGACGGTCGGTTTAGCCAGTCTGTCTGCTTCCTGTCCTGGGCCCCAGTTTGTCATGTTTTAGTTCTGAGACTATGTGCCATACTACTAGAGAGAAGAGTAGCACCATCCCGGGACGGATGAATACCAATCTCTTTTCAACAGGTCAGGTCTGCCCAAAAGCTTTTCCAATTGTCTATGAAACCTATATTATTCTGCGGACACCACTTAGACAGCCAGCCATTGAGTGATGATAATCTGCTAACTATCTCATCACTCCTATGAACAGGAAGGGGACCAGAGCAAATTACTTCTCCTGAAATTGTATTTGCGAGTTCACACACTTCTTTAATGTTAATTTTAGTGATCTCCGACTGGCGAAGTCGAACATCATTTGTGCCGACGTGAATAATAATTTTAGAATATTTACGATTAGCATTAGCCAGCACTTTTAAATTTGCTTTGATGTCAGGTGCTCTGGCTACCAGCAAACATGTGACTATGGTGGCTGGTGTCTCTATTTTCATGTTCCGTGTAATAGAATCGCCAATAACTAGGGCACTTTCAACAGGATTCTCAGTGGGTGTGTCACTGAGTGGGGAGAACCTGTTTGAAGTTCTTAATGGAACGGAAGAGTGGTGTTTTCCGCGGCTAGGCCGCCTCACCGTTACCCAAGTGCCAGTCGCATCCAAAACAGTATCTGAAGCCCCTGCATTCTTACTATCCTCGATTAAAGTTTGGATGCGTGTCTCTAATTCTGAGATTCTCTCTGTCAGCCTGACTATTTCTCTACATTTATGACATGTAAATCCCTCGTCGCTGACAGAGAGAGCTACACTGAACATGTGACAGACTGAACACGAGATAACAGTGGGAAAGGATGACATGACTCACCGTGTTTGTAGACTGATCCGAGTTACCACTGTAGACTGATCCGAGTTACCACAGCTGTTTGATGAACGCGTTGAAAAGGAGCGCGCGAGACTGATAAGTTAACAAGCGAGATGCAAACGCGTTGTGACAGCAATTTAGATTCAAAGATTACAGGCTAGCGACGTCAGATTAATGTGGTAGGCAATAATAATAATATAAGCAACAATGAATAAAAGTAAGAGATTCGAAAAAAGTAAGAGAAAACAAAGCTATACGGAGATGCAAACACCAGCAGCGAGGCAGAGGCAGCGAGGCAGACAGGAGCAATCGAGCCAAGCAACACTGAGTGTCACTCAGTTTATCCCAAGGTTTACCGTAGTCAACCGGATCTGGGCCGTATCCAGCTGAGACCAAGGACCGGTGCCATGACACGACCACAACGCAGCCCTGAAGTATCAGCAGAGATCGAGTCAACTAGATCATCCATTGTGAAGACATCATCAACACGACTGCCAGTGCCACAGTTCCTCAACAGACCATCCATACCGGCATGATGAATACGATCCTCAACTGGACACGACCACAACGCAGCCCTGAAGTATCAGCAGAGATCGAGTCAACTGGATCATCCATTGTGAAGGCCTCATCGACACGACAGCCAGTAGCACAGTTCCTCAACAGACCCGTCTGTACCGGCGTGATGAATACGATCCTCAACTGGATGGAACTGAAATAAATACTTTGATTGTTGCGATCCTATCAGACTTATGATAGCAACCTGATTGTAACAAAGCACTGTTCGCCAGAGGAGAACTGGCCCCCCGACTAAGCCTGGTTTCTCCCAAGGTTTTTTTTTCTCCATTTTAACACGTATTTGCCACTTGTTTGCTACCTGATGTCACCTGATGGAGTTTGGGTTCCTTGCCGCTGTCGCCTTTGGCTTGCTTAGTTGAGGATACTTGACATTTGATATTCAATAGTATTCTTGACATTTATTCAACAGTGCTTCTGATCTGCCTGCATTGACACTATTATTTAAGAGCTGCTGTGCAGCCAAATTATGTACCAGTTATCAACGTAAAGCTGCTTTGACACAATCTGCATTGTAAAAAGCGCTATATAAATAAAGGTGACTTGACTTGACCCAGTTCGAGTGTTTCACTGCTAGATTGAGCCGTTTGTGTGCTTGTGTGCATAAAAAGATGGGGTTGCCTGAACTACTGTAGATAATACAGGAAATCAGCAGCCTAATAAATATGTTGCCTGGCACAAAGTATTTTATGTATTTTTAAAATATAAAAATAGCAAACTAACATTTTTTTTTATTTTATTTTTTATAAATGTTATATTCACTTTAATACAAATTGCAGCATAACAAAACACGACTGTACATCGGAGGGCATGTTGAAATATAAAGTTCAACTTACAATCATGTACAGTGATTATAAAAAACTTTTGCACCTTTAATGTGAAATTACACTAAGGAAAATACAAAACAAAACAAACAAACAAAAAAAAACTGCAGAATGAACTAATCATCAAGCTCATGTGTAATAGTCCACACCTGTATTCACTTAAAGTGACTCCAAATAATCTTCTTAGTTGCACGCTTGCAAAGAGCTTGTGAAGTATTTTTTTTTATGTTTTTATGTTACAGTTATGACAATTTGACATTTTTTTTTTTTTTTGTTAAAATTGTTATTACATTATAAGTGCAATATTTTAAGAAAATTACTACATTATGAACATTTTATTAATATACTAAGGTAATACTTATTACATTATGGGCAGTTTTTACAATATCATCTGCAAAACTTGAAATGGCTCAGCGATTTACTACAGAGCAAATAGGCGTACCTAACGCAATCAAATATTAGTGTCACTGTCACTTGATGGTGGATCTGGTAAAGAAGCTGTTGTAGCGGAACACTGGATGCACCACAGGATGAACACAGAATGAGGACAAACACCAGTAATGCCTTTTCTTGGGTGTTTACTGCAAACATGAAATGGGACAGTGTTACAACAATCAAATCATCTGTTCTGGTTTCACAATCTCTCTTCAGAATGATTCACGCAGACTCAAGTTACAGGTTGTTTTCTTTACAGTATCTTAAATTGTTCCACTCAATAAAATGCATTACACCAAAGGCATATTTTGTTTATATAGAATTAGAATGATTTATGAATACTGAATCAATAATCAAATGATACATCAATAAAACAATAGTAAAACAAAAACACAATAACTCATACCTGCAAACATGAAATGGGACAGTGTTACAACAATCAAATCATCTGTTCTGGTTTCACAATCTGCAAATACATCATTTAGTTAGTACATTGCCCCATTTTCCTAATATGCAGGTGACTTACAATACCAAAGTAACAATTCACAGTTTCAATTTCTTCTCCTCAACACATATAACATGCTTTCAGTCATGAACTACATTACCCAGAATGCACCGCTGATTACAGGCGCGCATTTTACATTGCGCAGCAAGGAATTAACCACTCGCGTCATCAAAATGTAATGAAATGAAACTCAGATGAACGTTAATAAACTTCCTCATACTCATGAGAATGAACATAAGACATAAACTGATATTTCAGATGATGTGCGTTCATAGGATTACATCACATTCACACGTTTTAAGCTTGACAGTTTATGTAAAGTATTAAACATGCACAACCTCTAATTTTACACATAACAGGGTCAAAAACAGTATTACCAAAATATTTTGTTCTGATTTCGTTGTAACTTCTATTTAATATGCTCTAAAAACATGTTCGAGCTGTCCACTAACAGAGACACATACCTCTCTTCAGAATGATTCATGCAGACTGAAGAGCGCGGCACCAGGGGAACATACCATTGACCGAAGAGAGGGGTATACCACATGAGCAACACAAAAGAACACATAACATTCCTCCAAACAAACACACGCAGCACGAGAAGGCAGCGTGACCACAATGTTCGATATACACCAATATTGAATTCTGTGTAAAAGAGTCTCAATTTCCATCTGCATAGATTTTATATATACTCCCAACCCCTCCCCATAATGAAACGATGGATCATCCCTTACCAAGTGTTTCTGCACCTGGTTTTTCTTAACAAAAGTGACAAAGTTTGATGAATTATAACACTTTTTACACTATTACACTGTCAGCGATCAAAATATTGATTTATATCTAAAATCTAAATTCACCACATATAAAAATTACAATCTGACTTCAATCTATAAATTATATATAGTTTGTCAAGATTAGTGTAGGTTTAAACTAAGATATTATTGTTTATATAATGGCAAACATCCCACTCGTGGGACAGTGACAGGAATCACTAAAATAATCCTGTAAAATAAATTAGGGGTGAGTCAATAAATCAAGGGTGTGCGCCTTCACAGAGAGAAGCTGGATTCATATTTTCATGGATTAATAACTTAAATTCTGTTCTAAAAACTATTACAGCCAGAGAGGACTGTGACTGCAACTCATCATCTTTTAAACTAGTTTTGCTACCACTTTTGACATTATTGCAATAAATAAATTATTGTGATTATGCTTGTTTGTCTGTTATTCTTCTATTTATAACAGTACGTAGTTTTAAGTTTTATTGGTAGGTTTAGGGGTAGATGTGGGATTAGCGGCTCAAAATATCGTTTTAATGCTATATTGTTTCTAAAATTGTCATTTGGAGCATTGGACATTTCTGTCCATTATGTTTTATTCTTTTAATAGTCTGTATTTAGGGATCTTACATTTATCTATAAAATGATAAAAGGGAAATTATACATATATCTTTATGACATGAAAGATTCGTAAATATTTTACATTTTTTTTCACTGTAAAAATGTAATAATGCTACATTTAAATGCTGCTGATACGTCCATATTTTAGGTTTCAGCACCTATCTGTTACGTCATGAACGTATTTGTTTTATGTATGTACTGTTACGTCATAGACGTATTACTGTGTTGTGTTTTGTATACATTTATTGTAATGTATTATGTGTAGTGCACGGTCTCTCTCACTTGATTGAGAGACCAGCTGCGGCAAGTTACGTGGAAGAGCGGGAGCGCTTAAATGCAGGAAACGAGGACTGTGTTGTGAGCTGTGTCGAGCGCGTCGTGAGCTCCACGCGTGTCCTGTCCTCTGTCTCCTGCCCCAGACTGTTAATAATTGTTATGGTGTGACCAATGCTATTGTTGTCTATGTGTGAGAATTGTTTCTCCCAGTTGTGTGACGGAGACTTTAAACAACGCCCAGTAAGAACTGCTCTATCTCATCATATACTCTTGTTAAATAACGCCTGTTTCTGTTACCCCTTTATATTGTATGCGAAGCTGTAGGTGGGGGGAGCGCCACTTTTACTTTGTGAAATTTGTTTTCTCCTGTTTATGGTTTAGTTGGGGAGTTAGGGAAGTTTGTTGTACTTTTGTTTATATTTCATTCGTAAGGTAAGTCAGCTTCTCTAAACCCTTAGGTAGATTCCCTTTTGTTTGTTGTTTTGGCCTTTGTCCCCCTTCCGAGCAAATGCTTCTGTTCATTTTTGACTTGTGAGAAGAGAATAAAGAAAAGTTTTCGTTTCAAAACGTGGTGATTCTTGTGAGCTGGGACAGGAGAGGAGGAATTTTTGTTAATTTAGATCTTTTATTATTTTAATTTCTTTGTTACTGATCCGTCCAACCCCTAGGTTAGGACGGGTCGTAACAATTGGGGGCTCGTCCTATTGCGACAATTGGGGGCTCATCCTATTGCGAGAATTGGTGGTTCATCCGCTTATGACAATTGGTTTCGTCCGTTCATTAAAGCGAGTTTGCTTGGCTGCTTTGAATTTTCGGTAGGGGAGGAAGATAGGAAGGATTTAATATGGAGTTTGATTTAATCAAGTTCACTCTTTCGCCTACGCTGGAAGAATTTGACCGCTGTAGAAAGTTGCGGAGTTCTTTAACGTATTGGTTTCCAAAGAGCAAAGGAAACATCTCATTAAAGACGAACTTTATGGTAAGCTAGTCGAGATGGGTATTCTGCCTGAGCGTATGGTAGCAGGAGGGCCTGAAGTGGAGACTGACGGAGAGGCCGCGTCTGACGGTGCAGATTCGGTAAGTGATAGAAAGTCTCCTCAGTTTGTAGATCCTGAAGTTACCATTCGTTT
The DNA here is from genome assembly GCF_018812025.1 of Megalobrama amblycephala. Lineage (NCBI taxonomy): Eukaryota > Metazoa > Chordata > Actinopteri > Cypriniformes > Xenocyprididae > Megalobrama > Megalobrama amblycephala. Next base: position 739 of record NW_025953454.1, on the reverse strand, counting down.
AAAAGAATTAGATCTTGCGTTAAAAAAACAAGAGCACGATACGCAATTACTCCGATTAAAAGAACTTGAGTTAAAAACTGATCGGGATGTCAAGTTACGTAAACTGGAGCTGGAAGTCCAGAGACTGCGTAACCAGCCAGTTCCATCACCGTGCACCAGACCCCCTTCCAGTACTTCTGAGGTTGGGCAACAACCTGACTTCGATGTAGGTAAGTATGTTAAACTTGTACCTCCTTTCCGCGAAACCGAAGTAGACTCGTACTTTGTGGCCTTCGAACGGGTCGCGGGTAAATTAAAGTGGCCTCGCGATATGTGGGCATTATTGTTGCAGTGCAATCTCGTCGGCAAAGCCAAGGAGGTGTGTGCGGCTTTGCCAATTGAGGATTCACTGGATTATGATATTGTAAAATTGGCTGTTTTGCGCGCTTACGAACTGGTTCCAGAAGCGTACCGACAAAAGTTCAGGGCTTGTTCAAAGACAGCCAAGCAAACGTTTGTAGAGTTTGCACGCGAAAAGAAAGCACTATTCGAAAAGTGGTGTCTTGCTACCAAAATTACTTCTATTGAAGAGTTGAAGAGTTCTGTTCCCGATTGTGTCTGCAGAGCCTGATGTTAGCGGTCAAAATGACACCCTTGCGCATCTCTCCTCTGTTTTTCCGTCGTGCGCAGTGACGCGCGCGCAGAAAAAGAAATTTAGTGATGTACTTGATCTTTCTAGCTCATTCCTGGTTTCATCACT
>NW_025953453.1:0-61429 GCF_018812025.1 Megalobrama amblycephala | reverse complement strand
AAAAGCAGCTGAAACTTTAGTGCAGGACTTTGAATGAACGACACACTGATCAATGATGCAGTCGGACACAAATGTAACGCGTTCAGAAGCTTTATTGAATGAACAGCAATGGCAGCACATTGAAAGACTGCTTCAGTATTGAGCTGTAAATCACGTGACTGCTGTGAATCCTGCCGGACGCTCAGATACGGCTCGTCTGGACCGGAGAAACATCAGCACTGGGAGCTCTTGAGGAACGAGGCCTCGTGATCAGCTCCGTCATGTCTTACTCTGCAGACGAAGCGATCCACGCCTTCCCAGCGTGCTTTGCTGAGGCTCAGGACGCTGCTGCGGCTGTAGCGTCCGTCCCGCTCGCTCTCTGCGCTGGTCTGAACCCCCTCTGTGACCTCTGACCCGTCCAGCGTCCAGCTCACCGTCGCCCCCTGTGGAGAGTAAGAGCTGAGCAGGCAGAGCAGTGCGGCTGAGTCTCCAGAGATCTGCAGAGAAGAGGGCGGCAGCAGAGACACGGAGGGCTTCACTGCGGGACCAGCTGCACAAACACACACAAACAACACCAACGTCTTTAGATCATCAATTAGTCAGATGTCACACACAGTAATGGAGGAAAAATCACAATCATTTCATCTTTACAGAAATTCCACATCACTGCTTTCTTTCATAAACCACATAGTAATGATCCTGCATTTACATTTCAATATTCTCAGTTCAAATAAAATATTCACTGCTACTAAATATATGAAGTATAAGATATATGAATAAATATAAATCAGTTCTCTGAAGCAGACATGATATACAGCAAATATTACAGTCATTTCATCTTTTCTGAATAAGGTTCAGTTTAATCTCAAACTCATTTTAAAAACATTGTCCACAAACTGATGATTTATATGTAGAAAACAAATTTAAATGATAATTTCATTATTAACTTAAGACACTCACAATCATAATTATCAGCAAATGTAAGATAAAATTATGATTTTTTTCAAATCTTTCTCTCTGTCTGATGATGACGCCTACAAAATTAGAATTATTTTGTCCGTATCATCAAACTTTTGTTTCATGCATTACAACATTTCTGAATTATTAAATTTACCAAAAATTATGGACACAATTATATATTTTAAGAAATAATTGAAAATGTCAGAAAACATCTTTATATCAAAAACATCATTATATTAAAAAACAAACAATGTTAGTTAATATAATATCTGAAATCACACTTGTAAAAAGAAATAAATATATAAAAGCGACATAAAATATGCCTTGCAATGAAAAAAAGATAAATATCATGAAATATCACTGAATATAACCATGTAATTGTGAAATAGGCGACAAATTTAAAGAAACTATGAAACAATTAAATTTACTATGAAATATTGCAGTTATTTTTTTTTTTCAAACTATTTTATAATTTTTAAAACCTTGTTGCAAAATGCTTGTTTGAATAATCTAAAAACAAAACAATTATATATGAATATTTTTAGAGAATTTTAGAGACTTACTGATGGTCAGTTTAGTTCCTCCACCGAAAGTCCACCACAGTGCTTCATTCTAGTGAAAGCGTCGTACAAAAACCTCCGTCACACTCAAATGAACACAAACTCCAGCAGAGAAAGAGACGAACGACACTCACACACACTGATATGAGACTCAACAGCAGCTCTTCTCAACATCAACATGATTGAGCTGAAAACACACACTAAATATTCATCTTTAAATGAAATACTTGTTATTGCATGCAGGCTTAAATCGTTTGTTTTATAATCACTCCCAAAATGAATTCATTGCATTTTCAAAACTCATTGCTAATTCTATTTACCTGCTTTATAATGAAATCTTTAGCCAGATTGAGATGGTCATTCTCTATTGGATGACCTTTGACCTGTTCTACAGTATCATGATGATATCAAATCTGCAGCACAGGTATTAAATGCTCTCAGCATCAAAGTCTGAATGAAACTGATCATTAAAACAGTGTTTAGAGGGAGAAGATCCACCCAAAATAACATGAAGTAAATCAGGAGTGTCTGTTTCTGAAAATGATCAATAGAAATTTATTAGCAAAGATACTAAATGACAAAACAGTGTTTCTGCTGTCTTCAGGTAAATGATCTGGAGTGTGTTTGCATATTGATCAGATGCTTCAGTGCTCTGAGAGTGTTTATAGTGCTGTGAGTTTAACACTTCATCACTGACACACACAACAATCTTCATCAACATGACCTTCATCATCATCTTCATCTGGACTCTCACAGCGTTTGCTCAAGGTTTGTGGAGCACAAGTTTGATATCAATTCATTTCTTCAAGTATATTGTCAAAGTTTTGAGTTGATTTTCTTCTTGTTGTGTGTTTCAGAGTGTAGAGGACAGATCACCGTCACTCAGAGTCCCTCAATGACAGCAGCTCAACCAGGACAAACTGTGAACATCAACTGTAGAACCAGCAGTAATGTGTATTATCATAGTTCTTATGGACATTATTTAGCCTGGTACTTACAGAAACCCGGAGAAGCTCCTAAACTCCTGATTTATTATGCAAGCACCCTCCAGTCAGGAACTCCATCTAGATTCAGTGGCAGTGGATCTAACAGTGATTTCACTCTGACCATCAGTGGAGTCCAGACTGAAGATGCTGGACATTATTACTGTCAGAGTTTCTACTATCCTGGGAGCATTCGGTGGTTCACACAGTGATAAAGAGTCGTACAAAAACCTCCGTCAGTCAGAGTCACAGTGACTGAACTGATACTGCAGCTGCTCAAAGGAGGATCTGAAACAAGATCATCACACAAACATCTGAAATAAAATCATCTAAATTAAGCTTTTTTTATAAATTATTGAGGTCAGAAATCAAAGCATTAGCTGAGAGAAGCAGACAAAGTCCATCAGTGTCACTGTTAAATTTCCTCATATTCATACCCTCTTTAGACTAAAAATGTTGTGGAAAATGTATATCTGCCTTGAGATTTTGTGCTCTTACAGATCAGTGACATGATTGAGATCTACATGTGAGTCGTCCACCATATTGGATCAGTCAGATCTGGTCCGTGAACACTGGAGAGCAAGTGAACTCCTGACTGCATCTGCAACCTGTAATAAAGTTTCATGAGAACTAGTTAAATAGTAAAATCACTGTGGAGCATCGATTATAAAACACAAAGTTCCATTAGTTGCTTTTATTTGAGATATGGATCAACATGTGGATCAAGGTGTGGTTATTATACAAAAGAACAACAATACTGACATAAATCACAAGTATAAAAACATCAAACACTCATAAATAGTTGCAGAAAACAATCAAATCAACTTCCACTTGATGAACACACACAGTCCTCTATCAGAACACAGTCCAGACCTCAACTCTCATTCTAGTGATTTCCAGCATGTCCACGAGCTCCAAGAGGAAGATGTGTGGCAGATATTTAAGGAATAATCAGTATCGCCCTCTACTGCCTCATTCCCTTCATAACCTCATTCACATATGAATATCTATATATGCAATAGACATTAGCTGCTATTTTCACAGCATTTTAGTTGATCATTAATGTGATTTTACATATTGAGTTATACAAAAACACAATCCTCACCTCTGAAAGGTTTTCCTCTGTCCGTCTGGAGTTTAAAGCTCAGTGGTTTATGTGCTGCACAATGCTGTGATATTTTTGATGAAAGTCATTGATTTGTAAGTGTGAGTGATGAACAGCGTCATGTTGACCGTTGTGTCGATGTGTCCGGAGCGGTCGAATGGGCCTCTATGACGCCACCTTATGTTAAACATCATTTTTAAATTCAGTGTGTGTCTTCCGGTATGATCCGCTTACACTTATTTTTAGATGTATAAAACAGCTCATTGTGCTGCTTGATATTGCAAACTGACATATTATTTTAATGTATTGTCTTCATTATAAACACACTGGTCTGTAGTGTGAATAGTTTCACTGTTTACTGCACTTTATTATTCTTCTCATTATTTCACTAATGAATCTGAAATCTTGTACATTCACAGAAAACAGTCTATATCTGCACTGAAAAATAAGAAGGATACATATCTAAGCCTCTGGAATAATTACTTTATTTGTTTATGTATGCATGCATTCATATTTATGCCATTATTTATGCATAACTCAATAAATTAATAATATTAATAATAATATTAATATAATATTAAATTAATTAATATAAATGCATTATTTATGGACTAAACTACACATGTATTTATTTAAGCATGTATTTTGAGTTTTATTTAACTTACTGACACCAAGTTTTAACTGATAAGCAAGATAAGAATTTATTTTAAACTTTAACTGAATTTATGTTTCAGATGTAAACTAATGAATATGAACAAACCTCGTCTCTGTTTGTCAAACTCAACTGTCTCAAAGTTTGATGATCCTGTGACACCAGAAACACTCAAAATAACTTTAAATGTGTTTGTCATGCATGTGTACCTAAAAAAAAATACATTTATATATTCTCTGTGAGGTTCATAATTTGTCCGTATGTTCTTGTTTCATCATGTATCTGCAGGTGTTTTCATGCTCCATTGAGTGAAGTTTATTTATAAAATGAAGGTGGCTTTAAAATAATAAATGTAATCGTGAGAGTCAAAATAAAGACAATTATTTCTAAACATCCAGTTTTCTGCAGCAGTGTTTGATGAGGGAAATTTAATTTCTTCACATTTCTGCTCTGCTGTCAGTGTCTGAGACACATTTGAGAGGAAACGCTTTGAATTTGTGTCCCACCCCTGTGATTGGAGCTCAATATCAGAGCGTCTGTCAGTCCGACTGCAAATCCAACATCACTGTCCTTCAGTTTCACTCATTCCCAGTAAAGATGAGGACACACGCTCTGATCATCTGCTCTCTGCTGCTGCTGCTCAACGGTGACACTCACTTTACTGCATTTACTACATTTACTACAGTACATGAACTTGTTCTGGTAAAGATCATTAATGTCTTCTGCTGATTTTCTTCTTGTTGTGTGTTTCAGAGTGTAGAGGACAGATCACCGTCACTCAGAGTCCCTCAATGACAGCAGCTCAACCAGGACAAACTGTGAACATCAACTGTAAAACCAGCAGAGATGTGTTCGGTGGTGATCGTTTAGCCTGGTACTTACAGAAACCTGGAGAAGCTCCTAAACTCCTGATTTATTATACAAACCGCCTCCAGTCAGGAACTCCATCTAGATTCAGTGGCAGTGGATCTAACAGTGATTTCACTCTGACCATCAGTGGAGTCCAGACTGAAGATGCTGGACATTATTACTGTCAGAGTTTCCACGTTATCAGTAGTAATTATGTGTTCACACAGTGATAAAGAGTCGTACAAAAACCTCCGTCAGTCAGAGTCACAGTGACTGAACTGATACTGCAGCTGCTCAAAGGAGGATCTGAAACAACATCGTCACACAAACATCTGAAATAAAATCATCTAAATTAATCTTCCACTCTTAATAATTATAGAGGTCAGAAAGAGATTTTGTGCTCTTATAGATCAGTCACACGTTTGAGATCTGAGTAATTTCAGTTGCTGCCTTTTATTAATAATAGATATTAATGTTCATAATTCTCCATAATTCTCCATTTGATTTGAGTATCTCATTTGTACTGAACATGTCGTTTGTACTGCAGACAGTAAGAGTTTTATATTAGCCTGCTATTTCAAAGGGATAGTTCATCCAAAAATGAAAATGACCCCATGATTTACTCACCCTCAAGCAATCCTAGGTAGGTACATTCTTCTTTTAGACAAATACAATCGGAGTTATATGAAATAATGTCCAGGCTAATCCATGCTTTATAATGGGAGTAGATGGTGGGTCAAATTCTAAAGACAGAAAAAATGCAGCCATCCGTTATAAAAGAAGTCCACATGACCCCGGGGGGTTAATAAAGGCCTTCTGAAGCAAAGTGATGCATTTGTGTAAGAAAAATATCCATATTTAAAACTTTATAAACTGTAATCTCTAGCTTCCGCTAACGGTCATACACACATTCATGAGAGAGTGGCGTCCCAGCTTATGATGAAGGACAGAGGGAGCCACAGGACAACAAATCCTTTCAGATCTCTTTATGAAAGTCTGTAAATGGTTCAATAGATTGACTTGTATACAAAAAAGATTAGGCCTAAATTCATTATAGTTTCATAAAGTTTTAAAGCCCAATATAATTAGTGCAACAAAAAAAAAAAAAAACCTGTATCTCCAAAAATGCATCACAGACATAGGCTCCACCATCCACCTAAATTCGGAGTATTCACCGCCATAGTCATTATCACACTTCAGCACCACTACAAAGAGCATCACACACAACTCCATGTCTGGTCTCGTTTGTTTAATAAACTCCCCTGTCGCCTGTGATCCTGTTCTCCAGTGTGTTCCTTGTCCATGTGTAGTGCTCCTTTGTCTAATTAGTCCAGCGATTCCAAAAGCAACAAAAAAAAACTGTAACTATCTCCATTCATCTCTACCATCTTCATTATCATCATCACTACACTCCTACTGCTATCTCCAAAATACTTACAGATCATTCATTTTTATATTAATATTCATTTTATACTATACTATTGAAAACATATTTGTCAAGTTGCCAGACGTGACTGAATGTATTGCCGTTCAACTGAAGGAAAGAGACAATATTATCTGTCTATTTTAATATAGTACATAGAATAATACTTCCATAAAGAGATATTAAAGACTCATATTTTATTTGGAAAGACACATGGCCATTGCTGTACCGTCTACTACACGATTCAAAGTGTTTCTGGATTGAAGTTTCTGAGCTGTAAAAGATCCCAATAACAATTCAAGCTACAAGTTAATCCTATTATGCTAGAGGATGTTCATGTGCATTAAAGCTGTCTAAAGACCAAGAGTTTGTCTTACATTGGCCATATAACCTGTTACGGCCAGGACTACAGTTTGGTTTGAGGTCACCGTCGTGGAGATCAGTGTTTGCTTTAGTTGAGCTCTTGACCCTTGACTTTTGTTGAAATGCTTCTTTATCAGCAATTGCAAGTGTTTTTAGAAAGAAAAAAAAACCTTTTGCATTTATAGAGAAAATCAACATGTCTGTTTTAATAACAAATAAATAACTGCTTTTTTTGTTGTTGTTGTTGTTGTCTTGAAGAGTAAAACTCGATGTAAAAAAAAAAAAAAAAACGTGTAATACCATAATTTTGATCCTGATGTTGAACTTTACTACAAATAACACTGTCATTGTTAACTTAGTTTATCATATTTTGTGCAAGTTATACACTCACAGACCTCAACATTCGGCATATGAAACACAACAACGGTGCCATGCTTCATGCCAGCGAACAAAACACATTCATGGTTCCCAGCATGCATTGCGGCATGAATAAATTATGCAGCTGTATTTTTTTGTCACCATTGTTAAGGTTTGTATAATTAGTGTTGATGTCTATGTAGCGTCTGGATAGATCCGGCGTAGTCAATCAACTTTGGAATTTTCAGAACGCTTTTAGCCTGCTGAACTGTGTAAATCACGGATCGACACCGGCCGGTCCAGAAAAACAGACACTTTGACACGTTTGTTACTCTGTCAGAAATTAAACAGAGAATCCCACTTCCTAGCTCTGGAGTCTTCAAAGGATCACCCCTCCCTTTGTGGGCCCAGAGAGGCCAGCCAAATTCCAACACACACCACAAAGACACATACACACACACTAAGGACACACACAGACACGCAAACATGCATTGAAGACTATGTGTAAAATATAATTATGCCTAAATGTAACTGCCGTTGTATGTCAAATTGCATATAGTTATTCCCACTGTTTAAGCTTAGCTTGGATTGTAGTTGTGCTAGTGTCATTTCTAATGATACTATTGTTTGTAAACCATAACTTCTTTTATATGCTTTTCTGATCTGTCGAGTTTGGTCTCGTTTTAAAGCTCTTGCTAGCTCTTGCTATTTTCCTGTGTGTTCTCCTGATTGCCTTGAATCATCCATTGCCCACTCACGCAAGTCTCTTCCGGACGTCACGGCGACATGCTTCCATCGTGCTCATCTTTCGGGACCACTATCTCCGGTGAAACTAACTTTCACGTCCTCAGTTCAAATCGTCCCATGGAAACGGAAGAAGCCAATGAACTGCAGCCGCACTGAACCGAAACTCAGCAAGCAAACTGATTCAAGTACCATTTCTGAATATTAGATAACTGATTTCTGTGCTGGCTCTCAAGGACTGTAGTAAGTTTCGCTACCTTTCTTCTCTCTTTTCCTGTCTTTACTTCTGCTCTTGTATATATGTGTATATTCTGTATATATATTTGGACGCATAACCTCTGTATTAGTAGTTTTCATATATTAAACACATTATTCATTCTCGATTGTTTCTTTTGCTCATTCAACAAAATCCAGGTCACTTTAACGTTTCGATCTAGCACAATCGCTTTACGTTTGATGCTATCATAGGAATTTATCCTCGTGGCCAGAGGATAACATTTCCTTTATAATAGTCTGTGGAAAACTTAACAATTTCCTGGACAAACTGGGGTATAGTTTCTCTAAAACAACTATTAAACTACAACTGACCATATATGTAATTAATTATGATTCGTTGTAATTGATTCACATATATGTACCTAATTCCCTCTTGGGTCGACATATGTATCATAATTAATCATAAAGCTTTATGATTTATTATATTCATATTTCACCCATAAATTGATTAAACCTGTACAAAATCGCTACATCTAAGTGTGTCATATATAACTTTCAAAGTTTCAGACAGTCTTACACAAATCACTTCAGTGTTACAAATGGTTCGTATCACGTCATTTAAGTTTTTTTTTCTCAAATAATGTTTCAATTCCAAAAGTACAATTAAACATTAAATTCCAAATTAAAAGCAAATGCTTAAACAACTTTAATGCAGTTATTTGATCATTAAAACAGACATGTTGATCTATTTTATCAATGCAGAAATGTTTTCCAAAAACACCTGCAATTACTAATAAAAAAAAAAAAAGCAGCTTAACAAAAGTCAAGGGTCAAGAGCTCAACTAAAGCAATCGCTGGACTCCACGATGGTGACAGTTGTAGTTCTTGTGTTTCTCTTTTCTTCAGTGATTCTGCTTGTTAACAGCAGGTGTTCATCATTAAAGCTTAATCATCCCTTAACTAAGGCCCCGGTATACTACAAAAAACGAAATTGAAGAACGAACTGATGTGACGTCATTTCGAACAAAATCAGGCCAAAACGAAGTTCGTTTTGTGTTCTTTTTGGAAGTTTGAAACGGCTTGCCAAAGCGAACGTTCAGGAAAAGTTCAGTCCAGCTGCAAAACACCTTCGTACTACCATTGGTCAGTGACGATAACGTAACAGGAGGTGTGCGCCGAGGCTCCGCCTGCACTCGCGTGGGACGCGTCTTTGACTCATTTTGTGTGTTAGAGTTCATCGAGGTAAGATCTCCGCGGGTGAAAACATGAACACACTGGATAGCCTTTATAGTATGAAATGAAGTTGTGCTTGTAAAAAAATGAGGCACTAACACTGTTTTTCATGTGTGATACTGTAAAGCTGCTTGATTTTAAGCGATCTTTTAAATAAAGTGCTATATGAAGACGTGACGTGACTGGAGTGCTACTTTGCAGAGTTTGTGCTAACATATTAATGTTATTATGATCGGACACTTTTCTTATGCTTTCTATAATAAATGCTCGCTGTTTTCTCATTTTTGTTGTGTTTATTTTGTTACTGAGAAGAAAGTGCACGGCACATATTTACATATTCATCTAAACGTCGTTCTCAGCAGTGTGGGCGGCGTCACATGTTCGTTTACAGTATATTGCTGGTCACGCATTTCGAACTTCGTTTTACTCCTAAACGAAGAACAAAAACGAACTTCGTTTGAAGTATATCGGGGCCTTTAATCACTTAATTATATCATTAACTGTCAGGGTTGGAGCTAAACACTGCAGGAATGTGGATCTCGAGGTCCGGATTTGAGGGAAGGGGATATATAGTGTTAAACCGTTTAAAGCGGAACTCAGTAAGATTTGTGAAGCTCCCCCTACAGGTTCCTTCAGTGAATCACACTGTCGTAAATACTCCAAGCGCAGCTCTGGACTACAACGACTACAACGCTCACCAACGCAGTAGTTTTGCAAAAACAGTACAAGAAATATTGATGGAGGTGGGTAATTTTCGAAATTGTCTTATAAAGTGAGGTCGCTATGTGTATATTGAATTGCCGTAAAGCATTTTGTCACTCTTGCGTGAACGTGAACATGAGGCGAGATTGTGTCGGGTCGGCGTTGCTCAACTTGCAAGTGCTGTTTTCTGGCGTAGACGTGCCAGAGGGGGTTAGTGCACGCCTCAAACACACCACTACAAGTCAATTAACCATCGTAAGGACTTAGAAAGCTATTTATGAAGGTAAAAAAGTTACTTAGTTCTGCTTTAAATACACCAGGGGTCTTCAAACTCGGTCCTGGAGGGCCACTGTCCTGCAGAGTTTAGCTCCAACCCCAATTAAACACACCTGAACCAGCTAAACAAGGTCTAATTAGGCAGTGTTGAGGCAAGTTAGAACTAAACTATGCAGGACAGTGGCCCTCCAGGACCGAGTTTGGAGACCCCTGAAATACACACTGGAGCCCCGTCGAATAAATTCATTACTGCATTAACTCATTATTATTCACCTCGTCCTTTCCTGTTCATCAGTGGTGTGTCTGTCTGTTCACACCCTCTAGTGGCACAGTGATGTAGTGCAAGATAACATGAATAAAACTGTTGAAGGGTTTCTGTCATCAGTACAGCTGTGATCACCTGCGGTCTCGTACCTGCAGCCGAATTACAGTCGAGCTGATGATCACTAAAGCACTTTTGCTCATGTGATTTTGCTTAGATGATGATAAGTTTCAACTTCATTTAATTTTCACAGTGTTTTTTCACATGTGGTTTGAATTGGTCTAATTGAATTGGTTCACACTTATTGGTATATCATGATTACATGATACATATTTGATGTTGTGATTGACAGGATGAGATGAACGAGCTCCTCCTGAACCTTCATTTAGAGCCTCATTTAAATACAGAATGAGTTCATTTGCATATTGATCAGATGCTTCAGTGCTCTGAGAGTGTTTATAGTGCTGTGAGTTTAACACTTCATCACTGACACACACAACAATCTTCATCAACATGACCTTCATCATCATCTTCATCTGGACTCTCACAGCGTTTGCTCAAGGTTTGTGGAGCACAAGTTTGATATCAATTCATTTCTTCAAGTATATTGTCAAAGTTTTGAGTTGATTTTCTTCTTGTTGTGTGTTTCAGAGTGTAGAGGACAGATCACCGTCACTCAGAGTCCCTCAATGACAGCAGCTCAACCAGGACAAACTGTGAACATCAACTGTAAAACCAGCAGTGATGTGTATTATTATAGTTCTTATGGACATTATTTAGCCTGGTACTTACAGAAACCTGGAGAAGCTCCTAAACTCCTGATTTATTTAGCAAAGACCCTCCAGTCAGGAACTCCATCTAGATTCAGTGGCAGTGGATCTAACAGTGATTTCACTCTGACCATCAGTGGAGTCCAGACTGAAGATGCTGGACATTATTACTGTCAGAGTTATCACTACATCAACAGTAACAGGGTGTTCACACAGTGATAAAGAGTCGTACAAAAACCTCCGTCAGTCAGAGTCACAGTGACTGAACTGATACTGCAGCTGCTCACACACTTTCACACACTTTCACACACTACTGACACACAGAGGACAAACACAGGAACTACACATGTGTTCAAAATTGACTTATGACTGAAATCAGCTCTATTAGACTGTGATCTGTCCTGTGACAGACGGGTTTGACTCAAATATGCTCAGAATCAGAGAAAACAGAGTGTGTAAATTAATATGTAGATTCATATGTTGTTTTGTTTTTGTACATTAAACTACACTAAAGTCATGGTGTATCAGTAACATGCAGATGTTTTTCAAGCAGCTCCTTCATCTAAAGCTGTTTCTAAATGTATTACTCATAACTCATTTCTCATGAGCAGAAGTGAAAGTGTTCCAGTTGAGAGCGTTGAACCAATCAAAGAGTGAAACTGTGAGTTTGAGGTGAAAATCACATTTGCATTGGCAGGTTTAGTGATTGTGATCCTCTCAGAATAGAGCAGCTCCGTCTCCAGTGACCATGTTCAAACCCCAAGAGCTTCATTTGACATTTCCTGCTAAATGCAGCTGTTCTCAACTATTACAATCAATCAAAAGCAGATGAAACTTTAGTGCAGGACTTTGAATGAACGACACACTGATCAATGATGCAGTCGGACACAAATGTAACGCGTTCAGAAGCTTTATTGAATGAACAGCAATGGCAGCACATTGAAAGACTGCTTCAGTATTGAGCTGTAAATCACGTGACTGCTGTGAATCCTGCCGGACGCTCAGATACGGCTCGTCTGGACCGGAGAAACATCAGCACTGGGAGCTCTTGAGGAACGAGGCCTCGTGATCAGCTCCGTCATGTCTTACTCTGCAGACGAAGCGATCCGCGCCTTCCCAGCGTGCTTTGCTGAGGCTCAGGACGCTGCTGCGGCTGTAGCGTCCGTCCCGCTCGCTCTCTGCGCTGGTCTGAACCCCCTCGGTGACCTCTGACCCGTCCAGCGTCCAGCTCACCGTCGCCCCCTGTGGAGAGTAAGAGCTGAGCAGGCAGAGCAGTGCGGCTGAGTCTCCAGAGATCTGCAGAGAAGAGGGCGGCAGCAGAGACACGGAGGGCTTCACTGCAGGACCAGCTGCACAAACACACACAAACACACACAAACACACATGAACAACTGCAGAAATTATGATTTGACTTCAAATATAAGTTAAAATTTAAATGATCCTCAGAATGATTTTGAAAAACATTGTCCAAGTAAATTAATGATCATATTAAGATTTCATTATAAGAGAACAAATTTAAATGATCTTTTCAATATTAATTGTATTTTGAAAATATTCTGCTATTTAAACATCAGATTCAAATTTGATATTTTAAATAGTTTAAATGACAAATTTTCGAAATGCTCTTCAACTAAGTTTCTTTTTGTCTGATGAAGCCAACAAAATTATATTTTGTCCATATTATAAAACTTTTGTTTATGCATTTAAAAAACTCTTGTTAATTTTACCAAGAATTACAGACAAAATTATGTATCAAGAAATAATTGAATAGATTTTAAAGTCAGTACATGAAATGAACGAAATATTAGCAATATGTTAAATTATTCATGTAAAATGAAAAATTATATTTAAAAACAATATGAAATAGAAAATTTAGATAAATAATGCAACAAATGAAAACAATATATTAATTTGATTTTTTTCAGAAGTTACAGAACATTTTAATCTCAATCCATTTTTTAAAAACATTGTCAACATAAGAAAATATTAATATATTGTGATTTCTTCATACGATTTAGAAAGAAAATTTCATAATAATTTCAGTATTATATTTTTTTAAATATTCTTCATACTTTGATGCAATCAGTCATAATTTTCAGCAGTTTCAATAATACATTTTTTAATTATTCTGTTAAAACACTTACAATCATAATCATCATTAAACTTAATAGTTTAAATTATTGATTTTTAAAATGTTCATTAACTAAATTTCTCTTTGTCTGATGATGACGCACACAATTAGATTTATTTGGTCTGTATTATTAAACTTTGGTGTCATGACTTTAAAAACCCTTAATTGTTAAACTTACTATTAATTATAGACAGAATTATCAAGAAATAATTGAATATATCATAAAATACTGCCATCCATACATTAATATATCGAATCGAATGTCACCAATAATAAGTTAAATTTTTCATGTAAAATGAAAAATGACGTAAATTATGAAGGAATTAAATATGGCAATTATAAAACTTTTTAAAAACCTATTTTTTTTTAATAAATGAATAATCTTTTTAACAAATGTTTGTGGAAATAATTGAAAAATAAAATAAAACCAATTAATTAAAATATCATAAATTTTTTAGATAATTTAATAAAGACTTACTTCTGATCACCAGTTCAGTTCCTCCACCGAAAGTGCACCACAGTTCTTCATTCTAGTGAAAGCGTCGTACAAAAACCTCCGTCACACTCAAATGAACACAAACTCCAGCAGAGAAAGAGACGAACGACACTCACACACACTGATATGAGACTCAACAGCAGCTCTTCTCAACATCAACATGATTGAGCTGAAAACACACACTAAATATTCATCTTTAAAAGAAATACTTGTTATTGCATGAAGGAGGAAATTTTATAATCAGTCAAAAACTACATTCATCACATTTACAAACACATGTGTGATTTAAACTCTGCCTAATCTAATTAATGGCTTTATGATTAAATCTTCAGCAAGATTGAGATGGTCATTCTCTATTGGATGACCTTTGACCTGTTCTACAGTATCATGATGATATCAAATCTGCATCACAGGTATTAAATGCTCTCAGCATCAAAGTCTGAATGAAACTGATCATTAAAACAGTGTTTAGAGGGAGAAGATCCACCCAAAATAACATGAAGTAAATCAGGAGTGTCTGTTTCTGAAAATGATCAATAGAAATTTATTAGCAAAGATACTAAATGACAAAACAGTGTTTCTGCTGTCTTCAGGTAAATGATCTGGAGTGTGTTTGCATATTGATCAGATGCTTCAGTGCTCTGAGAGTGTTTATAGTGCTGTGAGTTTAACACTTCATCACTGACACACACAACAATCTTCATCAACATGACCTTCATCATCATCTTCATCTGGACGCTCACAGCGTTTGCTCAAGGTTTGTGGAGCACAAGTTTGATATCAATTCATTTCTTCAAGTATATTGTCAAAGTTTTGAGTTGATTTTCTTCTTGTTGTGTGTTTCAGAGTGTAGAGGACAGATCACCGTCACTCAGAGTCCCTCAATGACAGCAGCTCAACCAGGACAAACTGTGAACATCAACTGTAAAACCAGCACAGATGTGTATTATTATAGTTCTTATGGACATTATTTAGCCTGGTACTTACAGAAACCTGGAGAAGCTCCTAAACTCCTGATTTATTTAGCAAGCACCCTCCAGTCAGGAACTCCATCTAGATTCAGTGGCAGTGGATCTAACAGTGATTTCACTCTGACCATCAGTGGAGTCCAGACTGAAGATGCTGGACATTATTACTGTCAGAGTTACCATGAAATCAGCAGTAAAGCAGTGTTCACACAGTGATAAAGAGTCGTACAAAAACCTCCGTCAGTCAGAGTCACAGTGACTGAACTGATACTGCAGCTGCTCACACACTTTCACACACTTTCACACACACTCAACAGTAAAGATTTTCTTAAATATTAAATGAAATATAAAGCATTCATTAAGTTTTTCACATGGTAACTATAACTCTCTTTATCTTATTAAATGTATCTAACACTATATCTGTGAGATTCATTATTTGGCCGCATGTTCTTGTTTCATCATGTATCTGCAGGTGTTTTCATGCTCCATTGAGTGAAGTTTATTTATGAAATATGAGCTAAAGCCCTGATCCAATGAAAGACCTGAAACAAAAATGACACAAAGAAGAGCTCAAAGACACAATTATATTTCATTTAATTACTGAAGTTTAATAAAGTCACACACATAGTCTTGTGTGAAAGGCAGAAAGCAGAGCAGATGAAGCGACTGAAGCTGATGGAGAATGAACGAGTCCCTCATGTGCTGCAGAGAAACACACTGTTGGTCTCCATGAGTGAGAAGAGCAGCAGATCTCCTCTGAACACTGCCGTCTCCTCACACAGGCCGGCCGCTCCGTGTGTCCTCACAGTGTCTCCATCCACTCCTGCTGCTGCTCCAGCTGTACAGACCGTCCTTCTCCAGGAGCCCAGCGCTGCTCTCCTGAGACCTGCTGCTCCCGTCCACCTTCAGCTCAGGCTCCAGTCTGACGGGAAGCCCTTGTTGGCCACACACACCAGTGTCGCTGTGTTCAGAGAGGAGATCTCTGCGCTGGAGGGCGGCAGGACGCTCACTTTAGGAGGAGTGACGCCTGAGAGAAGCACAGAGAAATCACACTGACCAGTGGCTTTCCTTTAGGATTCAAGAGAAAACTGGGAGAAATTCTCAAACAGCGAGAGAAACAACATGAAGAAGAAAATCACATCATTATTCCTTAAACACATTAATGCTCACAAACTCCTATATAAATGAAAAGAGAAAACGTTCAGAATATGGTTCACATTCTGGTAAATATGCTGATTGATTATGAAATAACTTAAAAAGAAAATATAATTGAGTTTCAAACTGATACTTGAGATGTTAAACTGTTCCTAAAATACGATACAATAATCATGTTTAAAGCAATAAAGTGTATTTAAGATGAAGAAACCTTCATTTAACACAATTCTGCCACCATATTTTATTTTCACCTTTTCATATCTTCTATTTAATATACTTCAGCTAACACATTTTTGTTCCAAGAACGTTTTCCTCCAACGTTATGAGAACATTTAAAACTCTTCTGCAAACAATGTATAAATAATGTTTTTGTGCTAACCTTTTGAGAACATTATTAAAGACCAGATAACGTTGAACAAACACTCTATTAATGTTACTGGAAGAACGTTTGTTCGTAACTTTGAGAGAACATTGCCAGAACGTTAGCTAAAGTTACGAGAGCGTTGCCTGTTAGCTGTAGGAGCTTGTTCAAGTTCACTGAGAGAGCTCCACTGATCGGAGAAAGAGGTTTACCAAATCACCAAACAAATAACTAATCTAAGCACATATATGCAGTATAAAGCAGTAGTGCAGTTATAGTCCACAATAATCACAAGACTGGAATACTGTGTTTCACACTCACACACCCTTCTGATGAAACTGACCATCTTTTCCTCACTTTCTCCTCAACTGAAACTTTGTGCACAATGGTGCAAATACCAGTAAGTTGACTAGCACAAACCTTAGTAAATCACCTTGCGTGATTCATTTAAATATTCTCCTCCCATAAAATTTGTGTCTGAAAGGGAAACTCCTACAAATGCATGTGCAATAATGTCAGGTGCAGAAATAACTGCTCACGCTTTTCAGCTCCATTTTTTCCACTGCGTGTCTTTAGTAAATCCTGACAATAGTGTTTTAACACCAAAAGAGGGTTTGTGCTTGCACTAGCTGTTAGTAAATCTGACCCTTAGACTGTGATCTGATCTGTGACAGACGGGTTTGACTCAACTAGAATCAGAGAAACTGAGAGAGTAAACTGATATCAGATCAAACAAACAATCATACAGTAGGCTGTTTTGTTTTTGTACATCAAACTATGCACTGAACCTTCTCTGTGACCTCTGACCCCTCCAGCGTCCAGCTCACCTGCGCCCCCTGCATGTAAGGGAATATGTGTGTGTTTTGGTTCAATGTTGTGACCACGTTATCTGACATGACACAGTTCAGAAAGTCTCAGAGAAGGTCTGATGATGTTCTTCCTACAGAATAAACTCCACCTGTATTCAACCCCTGATGTGTTTTATACACGTTTGTTTCTCACAGCTATAGAAAGTGTTTCTGGATTGATGTTTCTGAGCTGTAAAGGATCCCAAAGATAATTCAACAAAGCTACATGCTAAACTTATTATGTTAACTTATTATGTGCATTAAAGCTATCCAAAGGCCAAGTGTTTGTCTTATGTTGGCCATATACCCTGTTAAGTAGGCCAAAACTAAAGTACTGTTTGGATCAAATTTATTCATCACTGTATAAACTGTACTTGTTAATCTCTGTCCGATCCTGTTCATCAGTGTGTCTGTCTGTTCACACCGCCCTCTAGTGGCACAGTGATGTAGTGCAAGATAACATGAATAAAACTGTTTTCTCTCACTCCAGTTTTGCTCTGAAGGGTTTCTGTCGTCAGTACCTGCAGCTGAATTAGAGTTGAGATAATGATAATATAGTTTTGAAACATTTCATCTTCACAATTTAAATTGGTCCTAAATTGTATGCTACATTTAGAGCCTCATTTAAATACAGAATGAGTTCATTTGCATATTGATCAGATGCTTCAGTGCTCTGAGAGTGTTTATAGTGCTGTGAGTTTAACACTTCATCACTGACACACACAACAATCTTCATCAACATGACCTTCATCATCATCTTCATCTGGACTCTCACAGCGTTTGCTCAAGGTTTGTGGAGCACAAGTTTGAGATCAATTCATTTCTTCAAGTATATTGTCAAAGTTTTGAGTTGATTTTCTTCTTGTTGTGTGTTTCAGAGTGTAGAGGACAGATCACCGTCACTCAGAGTCCCTCAATGACAGCAGCTCAACCAGGACAAACTGTGAACATCAACTGTAAAACCAGCAGTAATGTGCGCAGATGGGATGATGGAGATGAAGGTTTAGCCTGGTACTTACAGAAACCTGGAGAAGCTCCTAAACTCCTGATTTATTATGTAAAAAAACTTGAGTCAGGAACTCCATCTAGATTCAGTGGCAGTGGATCTAACAGTGATTTCACTCTGACCATCAGTGGAGTCCAGACTGAAGATGCTGGACATTATTACTGTCAGAGTTTACACTATCCAAACAGTAAATGGGTGTTCACACAGTGATTAAGAGTCGTACAAAAACCTCCGTCAGTCAGAGTCACAGTGACTGAACTGATACTGCAGCTGCTCACACACTTTCACACACTTTCACACACAGAGGACAAAAACAGGAACTACACATGTGCTCAAAACTTTAAGTAAAATCTACTCTAAGGCTGTGTTTACACTTGGCATATGTGATCACCGTGATCCGATCAAGGAGATCAGATCATTAGCCAATTAGGACACGGTGCGTTTATATTTGATCACATTAAGTGGCCTCTGTATCTGGATAACTGATCGGATTTCTGTTTCCCGCACAATATTTAAATTAGGCGTGTTTTAAAGGCAGACGCTTCAAATGGCTTCATAGCGTAAAACAACTTTTACTTTAGCCTCTATCAATGCAGAGCAAACAGCACAGAATTTTTGCTATTTATTCCACAAAAGCACAATCGATCACAAATAGAGAGCTTATTCTACCAATTTAAGTTTCCAACATTAATCTTGTAGGCCTACAGTGAAAAAAAAAAAAAAAAAAAAATTCATGATTGAAAGGAGTGTGCAACATTTGTAATGTTTGTGTGTAACGGCAGAATCCGAACACTTTGAATTAAAGAAATAAAGGAACGGACATCACATAAAAGGTTCTCTAAGCGATCCTGAGCGGATTAACTTCCTGTTGACGTTCAAAACAGAGGCTAGCTAGACCCTCCCTCCGCCTCCTCCTCCCCTCCCATCCGTGCTTCCTGAAACAGTCATGAACGCGCATTTAAAATCATTCTTGTCGGTTATTGGCTGGAGCATGTTTATTATGATTCGTGGTCCAGGCTGCACCAGTTTGTTTTTGTTGCCGTTTTCGGAGCTTGTGGCGACTACAGAGACCACGTTTTTTTAAGTTCAGCCAACCCAGAGTATGTTCCCGGTTAACACACAAGATTCTCAACAGAGTGATGAATCGATGATTCACCATGGAAACAGACGCTAAGAAAAAGCGCACCATTCTACTTCATTCTTCTTCTTTTGTTTAATGCCGATTTACATAACCTACTTGGTGCACATCACCACCTATTGGGTGGTTATGCAATCATTTTTATTCTTAATATTGTTTGATGCTAATTATTTAATAAGATATCACATATATGATATGTATTTTATTATAGAAATTATAGTATAGAAAATTTCCTGTTACAAAGGATAAAAAGCAGATCCATGTGTGAGATGACAATAAAATACATTCATATATTAGAATTGAATAAACAGTTATATATTGTATAATATAACATTATGTATATAACTGTAACTATATAACAAATTTAGATACATTAATATAACCATATTGATAATATAACATGCATCTGAATTCCTCTTAAACTAACTAACCCTTTAACATAACCTGCTCCGGAGCAGGTTATGTTCAGAGAGCGAGTTGCTATGGTTACTTACATACCCTAAAACTTACCTCCGTTTTTGGAACCGAAAGTTGAGGTTATCCGCTTACTTACTCTTAAACATACCCAGGTATGTCACATCACCTGCTTTCTGGAATACCCCCCAGATAAGAGTAAAGACGGTACAAATTAAGAAATGTCCATTGCTTTCACTCACTTGGCTTTACTTTCTGATGCAATCTCCAGTCTTTGATCAAATTAATTTTTTTAAATGAAAAAAATACTTCCAGAGTTGAAAAATAACTGGGTTGATCATGTTAAACAAGTCACATCAAGTTAAGCGTGCAATATTGGAAATAAACTGAAACAATAAAAACATAGGCCTACTTGATCGCTTCGTTTAGATATTGTTGCACAATTAAAATGAAAACTGACACACAAGGTATCATGTAAGTGTAATGGGTTAAAAAAAAAATAATAATAATAATTTATAAGTTTGAACCCCCCCTATTAACATGTGAATACATTTCCTATGTTTATTTTTTTTATTACATTTACAAATTAGAACTTTTCAGTAAAACATCTGTCATCACGCCGCCACACCACTAGATGGTGCATTGTGTGCACTTGAAACACGCGAGAGAGATACTTCCCCCTGTTCGGCGCGCTCAGTAATAAACTGACTGCCTCTGTGAACACATCTAACTTTGGTTCTCTCGTGTTTCTCTCAGGTATGAATATAAATTATATATATATTAATTAATATTAATTTTATGGTACTTGGGTGAATTGGCAGGTGTTATACAAAGAGTTGGAGCGTGTTTATAATTGTATTTTAATCCACAGAGGATTATAAAAACCAAATAATGAGTTTGATCGTGTGACATGTATGGTTTGTGTTTTAGGACATTATAAAAATGTTTAACTGGCTAAAATACTGAGTTCATGTAGGACACATATTGTTGAAAAGTGTTTTAGAAGTGTTTTAGAATTGCATTGCTGCGTGTATGTTGCATTCTAATTTCAATCGCCATTTTGGGGTGTTCAGCACGTGTATTTTTTCAATGTGTGCACGTGCATGAGTTAAATAGAGTTATTATATTATAATTATATCAAATTAATATATCAAGTGTAATGAAATCTAAAGCATTTCCTCAGAAATCTGGTCTTGAAGGTTTTCTGGTGTCTTGATAAATGTTTTTGTGCAGTTTTGACACACTCTTTTGTACTGTCGTTGTAAACTCAAATTGTAAATTGATGTAAACTTCCAAATGCATACAATGTGTACCGGCACATAACCTTGTATGTATGTTTTCACATACAAGTATACATACTTGTGGCGAGGGGGGCGTGGTTTAGTGGGGTCTGCAACAGGAGGGAGCGTCTGGGGATGTGCGGTGATTGAACGGGTTGAATGTAAATCACGAACACCTGTTTCTTGTTCCAGTAATTGGCGTGGAGACAGGATAAAACGCCAGGAGAAGCAGGAGCGAGTGAGAGAGAGAGGGACTGCTGACAGTCACGCTGAGTGAGCCGTGCTCATTTGTTGGAGTGAAGCCCGTCCTTGGATGTGGAATTATTGAGTGTGCGTTGCACCGTCTTTTTGTTTATGTGTTTGATATTTCCTCTGGTGAGAATAAAGACTGTCAGCAGCCAAGCCGATCCCTGTCCTCTTCCTTCCCACTACACAAGAACCTTTACCACACTGGTGCCGAAACCCGGGAAGGAAGACGGAAGCTGCCGCCATGCAGGCAAACCCCGCCGCTGGAGCGCCGTTTGCGGACATCATCGCATCCCGCGAGAGGTTCCGGAGCTGGATAGACCGGGAGGTTCCCGCGGAGACCAGCGCGGCAGCTGCTGGCCCCTTCCAGCTGCCACTGCAGAAGATGGGCCCGCAAGATGACCCGGAGGCCTTCCTGGACCTATTTGAAAAGACTGCTGAGGTGTCAGGTTGGCCCCGGGACCAGTGGCCCATGCAGCTCGTCCCGCTGCTCTCGGGCGAGTCGCAGGTGGCAGCGCAGCAGCTGCCCATCCAGAACCTCCTGGTCTTCAACGATCTCAAGAAGGCCATCCTGCAGCGGGTCGGCCGCTCCCCCGAGCAGCACCGTCAGCGGTTCCGGTCTCTGGAGCTGGGGGAGGCGGGCCGGCCCTTCGTCTTGGCCCAACAGCTCCGGGACTCGTGCCGCAAATGGCTGATGGCCGACGGAGCTGACGTGGAGCAGATGATCGATCGGGTGGTGCTGGAACAGTTCCGAAGAAGACCGCCGAGTGGGTCCAGTGCCACCGGCCCACGTCGCTGGATTCGGCCATCCAGTTGGCGGAGGACCACTTGGTGGCGTGCCCAGGGGTCGGCGAACCCCTGCCATCTGTCTCTCTCTCTCCCTCTCTTCCTCCCCTCTCTCTCTCTAGACCTGTCCCTTTACCTAGGTCCCGTCCGCCCGGCCCGCCTCGTGTTCCGCCCCGGGGGCGGGGTGGAATGGATCATCGGCAGTTCGTGGCGCCGAGAGCCCCGCCCAGGGGGGCAGGACTGGCCACCGCCGGGCTGGACCCCGCGCCTGCTTCTCCCCTCTCTCCACGCCAATCATTCGGCCCGTTCTCCGCCACTGGAGCGGCGGGCAGGTCTGGGCCGGCCTGTTGGCGTTGCGGGGACCCGGATCACTTCATAGACCGGTGTCCAGTGATGGAGGTGGGGACATTGATCAGGGTCCCGGACGACCTGCAGGTCGCCCCCGGTCAAGCAGGTCAGTACCAGATACCAGTGAGTATCAAGGGGGGTACATATCAGGCTTTGGTGGACTCAGGTTGTAACCAAACCTCCGTGCACCAAAGCCTGATTTCATCCGGGGCATTGGATACAGGCCGCATGGTTAGGGTACGGTGTGTGCACGGGGATATTGCGAGTTATCCGTTGGTGTCAGTCAGGATTCTATTTAGGGGACAAAAGCATAGTGTGGAGGTGGCAGTTAATCCGCACCTCCGGCACCCGATAATTTTGGGGAAGAATTGGCCGGCATTTAATAAATTATTGGGACATTTATGTTCGGGTGCCTCTTGGAGTAAATGCTCGCGGGGAAAGGAAGTGTGAGTGCAGGCGGGGAAGACTGACCGGGGACCAGTGGTGACTGCCTCAGGGGAACAGAGCGGAATCGGGAGACTAATTCTCTCGGACCGTGATGATTTCCCCCTGGAGCAGTCTCACGATGACACGCTAAAAAATGCGTTTGAGAGGGTCAGCACGATCGACGGTCAGCCTCTCCAGCCTGGACGACCAGTGACTTATCCCTATTTTGCGATTATTAAAGATAGGTTGTATCGAGTGACCCAAGACACTCAGTCAAAGGAAGATACAACCCAGTTATTAGTACCAAAGAGCCGCAGGGAAATGCTTTTCCATGCGGCTCACTCTAACCCAATGGCTGGACACTTAGGACAAACAGCGACACTAAATCGCCTCATGGCCCGATTCTTTTGGCCGGGCATTCACGAGAACGTGCGCAGGTGGTGCGCGTCTTGTCGTGAATGTCAGCTGGTAAATCCTCCGGCCACTCCAAAAGCGCCTTTGCGCCCCCTTCCGTTAATGCAGGTCCCCTTCGAACGAATTGGCATGGACCTCATCGGGCCATTAGAGCGATCAGCGAGAGGGCATCGTTTTGCATTAGTCATTGTGGATTATGCAACACGATACCCAGAAGCAGTGGCTCTCCGCAACATTTCCGCTAAGAGTGTTGCGGACGCCCTCTTCAGTTTAATCTCCCGAGTGGGGATTCCAAAAGAAATCCTCACTGATCAAGGCACGGCGTTTATGTCACGTACGCTACGCGAACTGTACGAATTGTTGGGCATTAAATCGATTCGAACCAGCGTCTTTCACCCACAAACAGACTGTTTGGTCGAACGCTTTAATCGCACGCTTAAATCCATGATTCGTAAGTTCGTTCAAGAAGACGCCAAAAATTGGGATAAATGGTTGGAACCCCTGTTGTTCGCTGTGCGAGAGGTCCCGCAAGCCTCCACGGGGTTTTCCCCCTTTGAGCTTCTCTTTGGGCGCCACCCCCGCGGGGTGTTGGATGTCCTAAGAGAGTCTTGGGAGGACGGACCATCTCAATCGGAAAATGAAATTCAGTATGTGCTGGACTTGAGAACAAAACTCCACACTTTGGGGCGGCTATCTATGGAGAATTTGTTACAAGCCCAGGACAGACAGTGCCGGTTGTATGACAGGGGAACTAATCTGCGTAAATTTGCACCGGGAGAGAAAGTGCTCGTATTACTCCCCACGTCAAGCTCAAAATTACTGGCGAAGTGGCAAGGACCATTTGAGGTCACACGGCGAGTTGGTGATCTCGATTATGAAGTAATACGGTCCGATAGGAGAGGAGCACGTCAAATTTATCACCTCAACCTCCTTAAAAAGTGGAGTGAGGTGGAGTCACTGATGCTGGCGACGGTGATTAGCGGGGAGGATGATCTCGGGCCAGAGGCGAATGTAAAAAAACAATCCCTCGCTCTGGCCCCGGGGGGAGATCACCTTTCGCCCTCACAGCTCACTGATGTTTCCAAATTACAGGCTGAGTTCGCCGACGTATTCTCTCCCCTACCGGGCCGTACTGACCTCATTCAGCACCACATCGAGACAGAGCCGGGCGTGGTGATTCGCAGCCGGCTGTATAGGTTACCTGAACACAAAAAAAAAGTGGTTCAGGCAGAATTAGAGGCAATGCTTGAAATGGGGGTAATAGAGGAATCCAGCAGTAACTGGGCGAGCCCGATAGTTTTGGTTCCCAAAACAGACGGCTCAGTGCGGTTCTGTGTGGATTATCGCAAGGTGAATGCAGTGTCGAAATTCGACGCATATCCAATGCCGCGTGTGGACGAATTGCTTGACCGGCTTGGTACAGCTCGCTTTTATTCGACTCTGGACTTAACGAAAGGGTATTGGCAGATCCCCTTGTCTCCATTATCCAAAGAAAAGACAGCTTTCACGACGCCGTTTGGATTACACCAATTCGTGACCCTTCCGTTCGGGCTGTTCGGGGCACCGGCTACCTTTCAGCGACTCATGGACAAGATCTTACGGCCCCATGCTGCATATGCGGCTGCCTATCTGGATGACATTATTATTTTTAGTAATGATTGGCAGCGGCATATGCAGCATTTGAGGGCTGTCCTGAGGTCGCTGAGGGGGCTGGGCTCACGGCCAACCCGAAGAAGTGTGCAATTGGGCGCGTGGAAGTAAGGTATCTGGGCTTCCACTTGGGATATGGACAGGTGCGTCCCCAAATTGATAAGACAGCAGCGGTTGCAACCTGTCCGCGTCCCAAGACCAAAAAGGAGGTCAGACAGTTCCTCGGGCTGGCGGGATATTACAGGAGGTTTGTTCCTAATTATTCGGACCTCACCAGCCCGTTGACTGATCTGACTAAAAAGGATGCACCAGATATGGTCCAGTGGACGGAGCTGTGCCAGCAGGCCTTTACCCAGGTGAAGGCTGCTTTATGTGGCGGGCCGTTACTTCATTCCCCTGATTTCTCTCTCCCCTTTTTGTTGCAGACAGACGCGTCGGACAGGGGGCTGGGTGCGGTCCTGTCCCAGGAGATAGAGGGTGAGGAACGGCCGGTGCTGTACATTAGCCGCAAGCTCTCCAAGAGAGAAGCTAAGTACAGCACCGTGGAGAAAGAGTGTTTAGCCATCAGGTGGGCCGTCCTCACCCTCCTCTATTATCTCCTGGGGCGGGACTTCACCCTCTGTTCGGACCATGCCCCTCTGCAGTGGCTCCACCGCATGAAGGACACCAACACGCGGATCACTCGTTGGTATCTCGCTTTACAGCCTTTTAAATTCAAGGTGATCCACAGGCCGGGTGTTCAGATGACTGTGGCCGACTTCCTCTCCAGAAAGGGGGGGGGGGGGGGGCTGCAGGCCGGACAGCTCCCCGGCCTGAGTCGGGCGGTGGGGATATGTGGTGAGGGGGCGTGGTTTAGTGGGTCTGCAACAGGAGGGAGCGTCTGGGGATGTGCGGTGATTGAACGGGTTGAATGTAAATCACGAACACCTGTTTCTTGTTCCAGTAATTGGCGTGGAGACAGGATAAAACGCCAGGAGAAGCAGGAGCGAGTGAGAGAGAGAGGGACTGCTGACAGTCACGCTGAGTGAGCCGTGCTCATTTGTTGGAGTGAAGCCCGTCCTTGGATGTGGAATTATTGAGTGTTGCACCATCTTTTTGTTTATGTGTTTGATATTTCCTCTGGTGAGAATAAAGACTGTCAGCAGCCAAGCCGATCCCTGTCCTCTTCCTTCCCACTACACAAGAACCTTTACCACAATACTATATATCATATTTTGTATTATGGAATATTTTGCATACACTTAGCAAGTGTTTTAATGAATTTGTTTTTTTCTGTTAAATTGTATTTCACCAAATGCACTTGAAGTTTGAAAAGTGTAATTTTTTTTCAGAAGTTAAAGCATTCAAAGAAAAAGTATTGCAGTAATAAACTGACTGCCGCTGTGAACACATCTAACTTTGGTTCTCTCGTGTTTCTCTCAGTTTATTCTTTGATCCACAGGGCACACTGCCTGTGTGTCGTTTGCTGCCGGCGTGGATATCCCCTAGGTCTGAGGACGGTAACAATTGGGGGCTCGTCCGGGATCCAGCACATCTCGTCTGGGAAGGTTGTCATAGTTACCGTGGAATCCTGTGACCAGTGTTTCAGGGAAGACTGCAGTGTCAAGTGTCATCCAGAGAACAGCTGCCACAGGTAATGCATCGAGATGACTACCTTAAGCCAACACCGACTGCTGGTCTTCAAGATCCAAAAGAAACTTTCAGATTTGAATCTTAGTCAGCTGCAGAATGTTGCCAGTTCCATAGATGATGGGTGTGAAACTTACCGTGTTGCTGATCTCAGTGAACCTGAACTGTATGACCTGATCGTCGACTACATCAGAAGTGAGAAGCTAAAAGCTGCTGAAGATGAGGGCATGACTCAACTTCTCCTCCTTTTCGACTTGCTCAATGATGTGCTATCAGCTTCAGAAACCCAAGCCATTGAATCTGTTACTGTTTCACCTGACTTGGCTGTGGATTCACCAACACACCACCATCTTCACACTCCAACCAACGATGATGAAGAAGGTCATCCACCACCATCCTCTATGGACAGAGTTACTCGTACACCAACATTACACATGGACAAAGACACTCGCTTGCACTCATCATTTCAGAGCGGAGACAACTATGTACTTACCAGGGAAGTCCCTTCATTAGCGCCAGGTATGCCCCTCCACGTCGGCCCTGCTCCTTTGGGTAGGATGAACTCATCATCTAACATTTCTGATCATGTTGTAAGATTGTCAGATGTTTCAGCTTTGTTACCACGCAGAGAATTTAAGTTACATGGTGGTCAAATCTGTGATGCAGGGTGTGACATGTCTTTCAATTGTCTCTGTAAACAAATGGATGAAGGGTTGCAGGAGGGTTTCAGTGAGTCTGAGATTATCAGAGCTGTCCTTAAAATAACAAAACCTGGTACATTCAGAGAGATGTTGGTTAATAAGGATGATCTCACTATTGATGGGTTGAAGAGATTTCTTCGCTCCCACATTAGAGACAAAAATGTAACTGAACTTTTTCAAGAACTAGCTAGTGCTAGACAAAGTGACAAAGAAAGCCCACAACAATTTCTTTACAGAATAATGGGTCTAAAGCAGCGTGTACTCTTTGAGTCACAACAGCCTGGTGTAGGTTTCAGCTATAACAAAGAGCTTGTTCAGGGCACTTTCCTTCACACACTTTACCAGGGGTTAAATGAGAGAAACGGCCATGTTAGACATGATCTTAAAACCTTTCTCTCAGACATGCAGGTTAGTGATGACTTACTCTTGGAACAAATAACAAAATCAACAACTGAAGAAGAAGGGCGATTAAAAAGACTGGATTCAGTAGGTAGACACAGACCAGTTACTGTAAATGCAGCTCAACACTCCCAAAGTGAACTAAACACCCCGTCAAAGTTGATGCTGAGTTACAAGCAAACCGTGATGCTATCAAAGAACTAACTGCTCAAGTTTCTTCTCTAACCAAGCATCTAGCCCAAATGTCCACCACCACTGAGACTGTGAACTTGAAAGGCAGCCGCTCACCTACTGATTGCGCCCAATCACCGTTATCTGAGACAAGAGGTAAATGCAACGACTGTGTACAAAAAAACAACGCAAACTGTGTTCACTGCTTTGTTTGTGGCCAGGCAGGACATCGCGCCATTGGCTGCCTCCAACGAAAGATGTCGGGAAACGGGAGGAGGTCGCTGGAGAGGGGCAGCCAGCGATCCTAAGCAGTGATGAGCCCCAAGAAAAGATCGCACAACCTAAACACTTACAGTCAAACTCACAGTGCCAGTCGGATCCAAAGATAAGAGTAGCTCAACTCATTGGTAAGCGATGTCTGGTCTCATGCTCCATCAGTGGGGCACCTCTTCAGATGCTGCTTGACTCAGGGGCACAAGTGACAATGGTGAGCAAATCATGGATTGAACAAGCACTACCACATATAAAAATACAGCCACTTGGATTGTTGTTTCCTGATCAATCCCTTGAAATTTCTGCTGCTAATAATACTAGAGTTCCTCTTGATGGATGGGCTGAGATTGATCTGCAGATACATAGTCAGCATCATGGGCATGTAATGATCAGAGTGCCACTTCTTATCAGTCACGACTGTAACCACCCCCTCTTAGGCAGTAATGTCATAGCAGAGATCATTAAAGAAAATGCCAATCAGAAAGAAAAAGTCGATGTTTCTACTATTTTGGAAAAAGCTTTAGGTGTCAGTGCATCTACGGTAGAAGCATTAGTGTTGGCCCTCCAGCAAGTAACTTTTACGGAGACACCACAGCACTATGTTCGCATTGGTAAGAGAGGTGTAACCATACCTGCTGGACAGATTCGTGAAGTTAAGTGTCGGGTTCGAGGTTGGTCCGGTAATGGAACCTTGCTGTTTCAACCTATTGCTGGGAATGACTGCATCGAGGGTTTAGAGCTGTTACCAGCATTAGTGGATGTTCCCGGTGGATTGTCAAAATGTGTCAAAATTCCAGTCCAGAACCCCACTAAACATGCTATTTATCTGCCACAGAGGACAATTCTTGGAAATCTCGAAGATATTGTTGAGCTCAAACCCGTCCATAAATCATTTGCTAGCCCCGATTTCAGATACCAAGATACTCCCCGATCATGCTCAGTTCAGTTGAGGATGGATGATCTGAAAAAAATAGAAAAAGACAGGAATGTTTCTGTGCATCCAAATAGAGAAAAATGGCATCCTCCAGTAGACGTATCTCATCTGGCAGAGGACGAACAGAAAATAGTCAGAAAAATGCTTTTTGATCAGTCTGATGTATTTGCTAGAGATGACACAGATATTGGTTGCATTCCTGACTTACAGCTCAGAATCTGCTTAAATGATGAGACACCAGTCCAAAAGTCCTACAACGCAGTCCCAAAGCCTTTGTATAGAGAAGTTAAGGAATATGTGCAAAAGCTTCTTGACCACGGGTGGATTCGGAAGTCTACATCACCTTACTCCTCCCCTGTGGTCTGTGTTAGAAAAAAAGATAAGAGCCTTCGACTTTGCGTTGACTTTCGCGGACTGAACAGTAAAACCATTCCCGACCGCCATCCCCTGCCACGTATACAAGATCTATTAGATAACCTTGGAGGTTACTCGTGGTTTTCCATTCTAGACCAAGGCAGTGCATATCACCAGGGCTTCGTTGAGGAGAACTCCAGGCACCTGACAGCTTTCAGCACGCCTTGGGGATTGTATGAGTGGATTCGCCTTCCCTTTGGCCTGACTAACGCACCAGCCGCTTTCCAAAGGTGCATGGAAGGTGTGCTAAATGGTTTAAGGGATGAATGTTGTTTTCCATACTTAGATGATGTTCTCTGTTTTTCGAAAACCTTTCAGGACCACGTCAAAGACCTGCAGAGGGTTTTCTGCCGCTTACGGGAGCATGGTGTGAAATTACGTCCAACAAAATGTGAATTGTTTAAACATCAGGTGAGATATGTGGGGCGTCTAGTTTCAAGCCAGGGTGTCCAAGTTGATCCCAAGGATCTGGAAGCAGTGCTGCAATGGAAGGAACGGAAACCAAAGAATGTGGAGAAGTTAGAGCTTTACTGGGTTTTTTGGGCTACTATCGATCGTTCATTCAGGATTTTTCCAGAATAGCCCGCCCATTGTTTAAGCTTCAAGAGCATCCTGTTGAGTCTGAAGAGAGACAGGTCAAAACTGGGCCAGCCAAACAGAGTGTTAAAAAGGGTCAGCTGCCATCTAAGACACCAGTTCAGTGGACCCCCGAACACAGCGCTGTTGTTGCTCGCCTTGTCGACATGTTAACCTCCTCTCCTATCCTGGCCTACCCAGACTTTGATTTACCTTTTGTTCTCCACACCGACGCATCCAATGAAGGTCGAGGGGCTGTACTCTATCAGGAACAGGGGGGTAAATTACGTGTAATTGCCTATGGCTCAAGAACACTCACGCCCGCTGAGAAGAATTATCACCTTCATTCCAACAAGCTTGAGTTCCTTGCCTTAAAGTGGGCCATCTGTGATAAATTTCATGATTACCTATACTATGCCCCCACATTCACAGTGTTCACAGATAACAACCCACTTACCTATATTTTGAGTACCGCCAAGTTGAGTGCTGTCGGGCATCGATGGGTGGGTGAATTGACTGATACATGAATGGAACAGACTTAGACTTGACAAGGGAATTTTATACAGACAGACAGGGCAACGTAGACAGCTGGTTCTCCCTAACTCCCTCCGGTCTCTTGTGCTCAAACACCTTCATGATGACATGGGGCATATCGGGGCTGACAAAGTTCAGCTGTTTCAGTTCATCCAGCTGGCAAGGCAAAGATTTTATTGGCCTTTCATGCAGCGTGACATAGATTATGTCATTCGTCAATGCCCATGTATCAAGCAAAAGCGACCTACTATTCCTCAGAAGGCACCAATGGGCTCAATTACAACTAGTGCCCCATTTGAGCTATTGTCTGTAGATTATCTGCACCTTGAACCAAGTAAAGGAGGTTATGAGTATATCTTGGTTCTAGTAGACCACTTTACTCGGTTCGCCCAGGCCTATCCAACGCGGAACAAATCGGGCAAAACGGCTGCAGAAAAGATTTTCTATGATTTTATTCCACGCTTTGGGTATCCACAAAAGCTTCATCATGATCAGGGTCGTGAGTTCGAGAATAACTTGTTCCAACGACTTGAGCAACTGGCTGGCATTACTCATTCTCGAACAACCCCCTATCACCCACAGGAGAACCCTGTTGAGCGTCTGAATAGAACATTGCTTCAGATGCTCAGAACACTCGCAGGGGAAAAGAAATCCGAGTGGAAAGACTATTTACCACACATTGTCCATGCATACAATTGTTCAAAGCATGAGGCTACGGGCTATTCCCATATTTTCTACTCTTTGGGAGAGCCCCCCGGCTACCCATTGATTTGCTCTTTAACCTTGAATCTGAGCCACAGACTGAGACCCGTCAGGAATATGCACAGAAGTGGGCATCTCGGATGCAGGAGGCATATAAGATTGCCTCTGAAAATAGTAAAAGGCGTTCTGCAAAAGGGAAAAAATACTATGATCGTGGTGTCAGAGGAATCGTGCTTCAGCCAGGTGATCGTGTGCTTGTCCGCAACCTATCGGAGAGAGGTGGGCCTGGTAAACTCCGCCCTTACTGGGAGAACCAAGTTCACCGTGTTGTTGAAAGGATGGGAGACGGTCCTGTATATCGAATTCAAGCTGAAACCGGTGACCGCACTCTCCGTGTACTGCACCGCAATCTCCTTTTGCCTGTGAACGATTTGCCACTTGAACATGATGGTCAGGACAATCAGACACAGAAACAACAAAGACAGAAGCAGCATCGCGAGAACAGCCCGCATCAAATGTCTGACACCCTTGAGCCTGAAATCAGTGATTCTGGGGACGAGGAAGGATATGCATGTAATCCCAGATTAGTACCAGTGTATGAAAGGAAAAGAGTAATTCCCAAACAGTTCCAGGGTGAGCCACACAGTCATCTTCGTGTAGCAGCACCACAGTTTCACTCTGTATACCACAGGGCGGAGCCAGATAACCTTGAGACATATGAGCAGCACCCTCAGGTTGTGGCATCAGAACCGGCACAATCACTGACAGACTCGTTGCCATATGTGGAACCTCAGGAACAATTGGATGACTGCATGGTTGGTAGTGATGAGGATACCGATCTGGGAGCACAGCAGGTTCCACATCCAGTGAATGACGAGGACGTCATCCTGCGCAGGTCTACCCGTGCAGTTAAGCCAAAGGAGGTGTTCACGTACAATCAGATGGGCCAACCTACATATCAAACTTGGAGACCACAGCCAACACGATGCATGCTTGTGTCCTTTACCCTGTCCAGACTTACCCTGTGCTACCTGACATACACCACTACCCAGTGCCAGCAGTATGGGCATTCTAAAACAAAAAAAATAAGTCATGAAAGAATAGAAGACACTGGTCATTCTAAAACATGCACATAAAACACATACATTCTTTAGGTGACAACCTTAGTTCTAGATGTCCGAAGACATCTCTAAAAGCAGGGGAGAGTGTAATGGGTTAAAAAAAAATAAATAAATAATAATTTATAAGTTTGAACCCCCCCTATTAACATGTGAATACATTTCCTATGTTTATTTTTTTTATTACATTTACAAATTAGAACTTTTCAGTAAAACATCTGTCATCACGCCGCCACACCACTAGATGGTGCATTGTGTGCACTTGAAACACGCGAGAGAGATACTTCCCCTTTTTGGCGCGCTCAGTAATAAACTGACTGCCGCTGTGAACACATCTAACTTTGGTTCTCTCGTTTTTCTCTCAGGTATGAATATAAATTATATATATTAATTAATATTAATTTTATGGTACTTGGGTGAATTGGCAGGTGTTATACAAAGAGTTGGAGCGTGTTTATAATTGTATTTTAATCCACAGAGGATTATAAAAACCAAATAATGAGTTTGATCGTGTGACATGTATGGTTTGTGTTTTAGGACATTATAAAAATGTTTAACTGGCTAAAATACTGAGTTCATGTAGGACACATATTGTTGAAAAGTGTTTTAGAAGTGTTTTATTGCATTGCTGCGTGTATGTTGCATTCTAATTTCAATCGCCATTTTGGGGTGTTCAGCACGTGTATTTTTTCAATGTGTGCACGTGCATGAGTTAAATAGAGTTATTATATTATAATTATATCAAGTTAATATATCAAGTGTAATGAAATCTAAAGCATTTCCTCAGAAATCGTCTCAGGTTACGTATGTAACCATAGTTCCCTGAGATAGGGAACGAGACGCTGCGTCCGATAGGAACGCTTTGGGAACGCCTCCAGCGTGATAGCGTCTGATGCACGACTGTCAACTAGTCCAATGGCGAAAGTGAACGTCACGGGCGGGTGACGTCACGACCAGGAAAGGATAAATACACATCCAGTGCAACCGGCTTCAGCAAAATACTGCCGAGGCAAAACGATCACAGGGATGCAGGGAGTATGGCAACGCAACGCAGCGTCTCGTTCACTATCTCAGGGAACTATGGTTACATACGTAACCTGAGACGTTCCCTTTCGAGGGAACTCGCGCTGCGTCCGATAGGAACGCTTTGGGAACGATATACCAAAATGCCATAATCACAAATACCTGTCTGTGTGAAACTCTGGCACACTTAAGACAGCAAAACCGATGATCCTGGAGCTGCGTCCAGGTCAAGGTCATAATACCTCACAAAAGTGAGTGGCGAGGACCAACCGGCCGCATCGCAGATCTCTTTGAGGGAAACCCCCGAGATTAAGGCCTTGGAGGCCGCCATACTTCTAATCGAATGTGCTCTGACAGCTAATGGACACTGCTGGCCAGAGACCTCGTAAGCAAGTGAAATAGCCTCGACTATCCACTTGCTTACCGTGTGTTTAGATGCTGAACGACCTCTATTATGTGGTCCAAAGCACACCAATAACTGATCTGCTTTCCTCCACAGGGCAGTTCTGTGGACATATGTGTCCAATGCTCGCACTGGACACAGCAGATTCGACTTCTCCTGGTCTGGTATAATGAATGGAGGAGGACAAAAGGCTTGCAACACAATAGGCTTTGGAACATTAGTCAAAACCTTCGGAATATATCCAGGTTTGGGGTAAAGGAAGGCTTTGACCATCCCCGGAGCAAACTCAACACAGGTCGGGGACACTGAAAGGGCCTGAAGGTCTCCTACTCTTTTAAGAGATGATATGGCGAGAAGGAAGACAGTCTTAAGTGTCAGGAACTTATCTGAGACTGACTCAATAGGCTCAAATGGAGCTGTAGATAGGCCTTCTAACACAATAGCCAAATCCCAAGCAGGGACCCTCGTGCGCATCGCAGGCCTCAGCCTCTGGGTGCCACGGAGGAAACGAATGACTAATGGGTTCTTCCCAACAGTAGTACCATCCACATGGGCATGGTAAGCAGATATAGTCGACACATAAACTTTAAGTGTAGATGGGGTTAACCCAGATGAGAAACGGCACTGTAGGAATTCAAGCACTGAACCAATCGGGCAGTAGACTGGATCCAACTGTCGTTCTTGACACCAGGAAGTGAACAGTTTCCACTTCAAGGCGTATAGTTTCCTCGTGGAAGGAGCTCTGGACTGAAGAATGGTCTCTACAACCTCAGTTGAGAGACCAGCTTCTATGAGCTTGGCCCCTCAGAGGCCAAACCCACAGATTCCACATTTCTGGACGGGGATGCAGAATAGTGCCCCCCGCCTGAGACAGGAGGTCCCTCCTGATCGGAATCTTCCAAGGTGAGCCATCGAGAAGAGCTATCAGGTCCGAAAACCATATGCGGCTCGGCCAGTGAGGTGCTACTAGCAATAGACTTATCCTTTCCTGGCGAACTTTCTCCAGAACTCCCGGGAGCAAAACAACTGGGGGAAATGCATACAGACGCAGCCTCGGCCACGTCTGTACCATGGCATCCAGCCCCAGAGGAGCTGGATGTGTGAGGGAGAACCAAAGTGGACAGTGCGTCGTATCCTGAGACGCGAACAGATCCACTTCCGCTTGGCCATAAATCTCCCATATGAGCTTCACCACCTCCGGGTGAAGTCTCCATTCCCCTGGCCTCAGCCCCTGCCTCGACAGAGTGTCTGCTCCAATATTCTGAATCCCTGGAATATAGATAGCTCTCAAGGAGAGCATCTTCCCCAGAGACCACAGGAGGATCTGTTGCGCCAGTTTGTATAATGGGCGCGACCGCAGACCCCCCTGCCGATTTATATACGAGACCACCGATGTGTTGTCTGTTCTGACTAGCACATGATGGCCCCTCAGGTCTGGAAGGAAGAACTTCAACGCATTGAAAACTGCCATCATCTCCAGGCAATTTATGTGCCACGAGAGCTGATGACTCTTCCACAGACCCTGAGCTGAGCGGCCTTCCATTACCGCTCCCCAGCCTGTGAGAGAAGCGTCCGTCGTCAAAGTGACACGACGACATCGAGCTCCTAACACAGGGCCCTGGGACAGGAACCAATTCTTCTTCCATATGATCAAGGCGTGGAGACAGCGCCACGTGATCTTGATCATACAAAGTGGGTTGCCCCTCGGGGAAAACCCTTTGGTCCTGAGCCACCACTGTAAGGGTCTCATGTACAGCAGGCCAAAAGGTATCACGTTGGACGCTGCTGCCATCAGACCCAACAGTCTCTGAAACTGCCTTACAGTGCGTGACTGGCCTAGCTTCAATTCTTTTACGGCTGATAGAATAGCAGTGATGCGAGCTGGAGAGAGACATGCTCGCATTGTCACTGAATCCCAAACCACGCCAAGAAAAGTGGTCCTCTGTTGTGGAGTAAGCACGCTTTTCTTGGCATTCAGTCTCAACCCCAATTTCCGAATGTGTGCGAGAACGACATCTCGATGCCGAACCGCCATCTCCTCTGACTGTGCCAAAATCAACCAGTCGTCGATATAATTCAGGATGCATATGCCTTGCAGCCTGAGCGGGGCCAGAGCTGCATCTACACATTTTGTGAATGTGCGGGTGAGAGAGCTAGGCCGAACGGAAGAACCCGAAATTGGTATGCTTCGCCCCGAAAGCAAACCTCAGGAACTTCCTGTGCTGTGGAAGGATGGAGATATGGAAGTATGCGTCCTTGAGATCTATTGTGACAAACCAATCCTCGGATTTGATTTGAGTCACGATTTGACTTAACGTCAGCATCTTGAATTTTAGCTTTTGAACTGCTTGATTCAGATGACGTAGATCTAAAATAGGGCGCAATCCCCCATCCTTTTTTGGAACCAAGAAATACCGGCTGTAAAACCCCGACTCCCTGTCGGCAACCGGAACCCTCTCTATAGCCTCCTTTGCTAATAAGGTTTTTACTTCTTGTTCCAACACCAAAGCCTGCTGAGGAAGCACTGACGTATGCAGCACTCCTTTGAATAGAGGTGGACGCACCAAAACTGGATTTTGTAACCTTTCTCTATAATTTGCAGGACCCAACGTGAGATATTTTGAAGAGATTTCCACTCTACCAGAAAATCTACTAAGGGAACCAGCCTCTCGAGGCTGGCCTCTGGTGTTTCGTTCACAGCACATTTTTGATGTAAATTTATCCTCCTCAGAGGATGTGACGCAGTGTCGTGTTGATGTTCTGAACACTGCGTCACTAATTCGGTGGGAGCCGCTGCGATGGTGCAAGCGGAGCGTCGAGGAGAAAGGCCCTGTCTTTATCCTTTAAATCAGACAGATTAAGCCACAGGTGCCTCTCTGTCGCCACCAAGGCTGACATAGACCGCCCAACAGCTCTGGCGGTCTCCTTGGTGGCTCTTAGAGACAGATCTGTGGCTCGACGAAGTTCTCGAACAGCGTCCGGGCCAATCCCCTCCCCACCATCCAAATCCTTCAACAGGTCTGCTTGGTACGCTTGCAAAATAGCCATAGTATGCAAGCACGCACCAACCTGACCTGCTGCCGTATACGCTTTTCCCACTAACCCTGATGTAGCTTTTAGTGGTTTAGTGGGAAGCGTGGGGGCCTTCAGGGACGATGCTGAACCCGGGGACAGATAACTCGCAAGTGTCTGTTCAACCCGGGGCATCGCCCCATAACCATGCTCTTTCAGCCCTCTTATATTGGAGTAGTGCTTCACATGAGGGCTGAAAAGACGTGATGAATATGGCTTTTCCAAGTTCTAGATATCTCATCATGCAAATCAGGGAAAAAGGGAAGGCCCCGTGGTGGAAGTGCTTTGTTTGATGACAGAAAACGCTTGTCCAGTTTGCTTTTTGGACGAGCGCCAAAATTCTCGGCTGGCCACTCGATGTTTAATTTAGACACAGCACGAGAAAGCACATCCACCAGCTCCTCGTACTCAGGGGAAAGTGATGGCGAGTCATCTTCCCCCATATCGACGCTCAGCACGTCTAATTCCTCAGAACTAGAGTGCTGATGCGACGAGCCCTCTCCCTGGGCGGAAGAAGCCGCGGGCGGGCTTCCGACACCAGAGAGGGGGCGCGGGATCTGCCTGGTGAAGGCTGAGAAAAAGCACTCGTGCTCGTCTCAAGCCCCACGACATCTTTCTCCGCGCTGCCTCGGCA
This sequence comes from Megalobrama amblycephala, assembly GCF_018812025.1. Taxonomy (NCBI): domain Eukaryota; kingdom Metazoa; phylum Chordata; class Actinopteri; order Cypriniformes; family Xenocyprididae; genus Megalobrama; species Megalobrama amblycephala. The sequence continues at coordinate 23,745 of NW_025953453.1, read as the reverse complement.
GCCGCGGGTCCAGAGCCGTGGGGAATGCTTGCCTGCGCACTTTCCTCGAAAAGTGCGAGGCGGGAGCGGAGCGTCCTCAGGGGAAGTTTTTCACAATACTCGCATTCAGCCCTCTCGAAGGCTGAAAGAGCATGCTCCGCTCCCAAACACATAACGCACAAATCGTGTGTATCCCCAACCGTGAGAAAACGAGGGCAGGGAGGAGCACACGGTTTAAATGCTTGTGTGTTCGCCATAACTGTGATATTGTGCTGTATGATAACGGGACAGACAACAATAAATAGACAGAGACAGTTTCACATAGAGCGCTTTTGCTGAGGCAGAAAGCTGAAGCCGGTTGCACCAGATGTGTATTTATCCTTTCCTGGTCGTGACGTCACCCGCCCGTGACGTTCACTTTCGCCATTGGACTAGTTGACAGTCGTGCATCAGACGCTATCACGCTGGAGGCGTTCCCAAAGCGTTCCTATCGGACGCAGCGCGAGTTCCCTCGAAAGGGAACTGGTCTTGAAGGTTTTCTGGTGTCTTGATAAATGTTTTTGTGCAGTTTTGACACACTCTTTTGTACTGTCGTTGTAAACTCAAATTGTAAATTGATGTAAACTTCCAAATCCATACAATGTGTACCGGCACATAACCTTGTATGTATGTTTTCACATACAAGTATACATACTATATATCATATTTTGTATTATGGAATATTTTGCATACACTTAGCAAGTGTTTTAATGAATTTGTTTTTTTCTGTTAAATTGTATTTCACCAAATGCACTTGACGTTTGAAAAGTGTAATTTTTTTTCAGAAGTTAAAGCATTCAAAGAAAAAGTATTACAGTAATAAACTGACTGCCGCTGTGAACACATCTAACTTTGGTTCTCTCGTGTTTCTCTCAGTTTATTCTTTGATCCACAGGGCACGCTGCCTGTGTGTCGTTTGCTGCCGGCGCGGATATCCCCTAGGTCTGAGGCCGGTAACATAAGTCTAAATACACTGTTTTAAAGATAGACGTTTATTGTAAAGTTCAAAGAACTTTAATTTCTTGTCAAAACTGCGTCTGTCTATTATTTTCTGACAGCCACGCGGAGAGACATGGGCGGGGATTTAAATGACGTTGTCCTCTAAATGTAGATGCGATGGCTGGATCGTGTTTACATTACACTGAGATCTGACCACAATGCGTCCTCAACTACCTCCGAATCAGGACATGTTGATCAGATAACATTCTGATCACAAACGCGTTTACAATTGTCTTTTCAATGCGTATGTGGACAACATCCTGATACAGGTCGCATGTTAATGCCAAGTGTAAACGCAGCCTTATATGGCCAGATTCACTAAACAGGGCAAATTACAGTTAGAGCACAATTTGAAAAAAGTGCTGATGTGATTGGAAAGTTCTGCACTGAATCTACTGACGACGCTCAAATTAAAGAACACAGACGCAGCCATAATGACCAACACAATCAACCAAGAGCAGCGGAAATTATCGTTTAGTTTAAGACATGTTTTTTGGGGCAGTAAATAATGGTGCAAATACCAGTAAGTTGACTAGCATAAACCTTAGTAAATCACCCTGTGTGATTCATTTAAATATTCTCCTCCCATAAATTTTGCATCTGAAAGGGAAACTTCTACAAATGCATGTGCAATAAGGCCAGTCGCAAAAATCAGTGTTAATTTTCCTCTGCGTGTCTCTAGTAAATCCTGACAGTAGTGTTTTAACACCAAAAGAGGGTTTGCGTTGCACTAGCTGTTAGTAAATCTGACCCTTAGACTGTGATCTGATCTGTGACAGACGGGTCTAAACCTCCTCTGTGACCTCTGACCCCTCCAGCGTCCAGCTCACCTGCGCCCCCTGCATGTAAGGGAATATGTGTGTGTTTTGGTTCAATGTTGTGACCACGTTATCTGACATGACACAGTTCAGAAAGTCTCAGAGAAGGTCTGATGATGTTCTTTCTGCAGAATAAACTCCACCTGTATTCAACCCCTGATGTGTTTTATACACGTTTGTTTCTCACAGCTATAGAAAGTGTTTCTGGATTGATGTTTCTGAGCTGTAAAGGATCCCAAAGACAATTCAAGCTACATGCTAAACATATTATGTTAGAGAGTGTACATTGTGCATTATGTGCATTAAAACTATCCAAAGACCAAGTGTTTGTCTTATGTTGGCCATATACCCTGTTAAGTAAACTTTGCAGGGCTTGTCCCCTTTGGCTCAAACAATGACTTTAGGTCAGAACTAAAATACTGTTTGTGACTTTTGCAACTGATACAGTTACACACACAGGAGCCCAACTGAATAATTCATCACTGTATTAACTGTCCTTGTTAATCCCTGTCCTGTTCATCAGTGGTGTGTCTGTCTTTTCACACCGCCCTCTAGTGGCGCAGTGATGTAGTGCAAGATAACATGAATAAAACTGTTGAAGGGTTTCTGTCATCAGTACAGCTGTGATCACCTGCGGTCTCGTACCTGCAGCCGAATTACAGTCGAGCTGATGATGCTTAGATAATGATAATATAGATTTGAAACATTTAATCTTATCACAATTTAAATTGGTCATAAATTGTATGCTACATTTAGAGCCTCATTTAAATACAGAATGAGTTAATTTGCATATTGATCAGATGCTTCAGTGCTCTGAGAGTGTTTATAGTGCTGTGAGTTTAACACTTCATCACTGACACACACAACAATCTTCATCAACATGACCTTCATCATCATCTTCATCTGGACTCTCACAGTGTTTGCTCAAGGTTTGTGGAGCACAAGTTTGATATCAATTCATTTCTTCAAGTATATTGTCAAAGTTCTGAGTTGATTTTCTTCTTGTTGTGTGTTTCAGAGTGTAGAGGACAGATCACCGTCACTCAGAGTCCCTCAATGACAGCAGCTCAACCAGGACAAACTGTGAACATCAACTGTAAAACCAGCAGTAATGTGTACAGATCGAGTGGTTATGATTTTTTAGCCTGGTACTTACAGAAACCTGGAGAAGCTCCTAAACTCCTGATTTATTATGCAAGCACCCTCCAGTCAGGAACTCCATCTAGATTCAGTGGCAGTGGATCTAACAGTGATTTCACTCTGACCATCAGTGGAGTCCAGACTGAAGATGCTGGACATTATTACTGTCAGAGTTTACACTATCCAAACAGTAAATGGGTGTTCACACAGTGATAAAGAGTCGTACAAAAACCTCCGTCAGTCAGAGTCACAGTGACTGAACTGATACTGCAGCTGCTCACACACTTTCACACACTTTCACACACAGAGGACAAAAACAGGAACTACACATGTGCTCAAAACTTTAAGTAAAATCTACTCTAAGGCTGCGTTTACACTTGGCATATGTGATCACCGTGATCCGATCAAGGAGATCAGATCATTAGCCAATTAGGACACGGTGCGTTTATATTTGATCACATTAAGTGGCCTCTGTATCTGGATAACTGATCGGATTTCTGTTTCCCGCACAATATTTAAATTAGGCGTGTTTTAAAGGCAGACGCTTCAAATGGCTTCATAGCGTAAAACAACTTTTACTTTAGCCTCTATCAATGCAGAGCAAACAGCACAGAATTTTTGCTATTTATTCCACAAAAGCACAATCGATCACAAATAGAGAGCTTATTCTACCAATTTAAGTTTCCAACATTAATCTTGTAGGCCTACAGTGAAAAAAAAAAAAAAAAAAATTCATGATTGAAAGGACCGTGCAACATTTGTAATGTTTGTGTGTAACGGCAGAATCCGAACACTTTGAATTAAAGAAATAAAGGAACGGACATCACATTAAAGGTTCTCTAAGCGATCCTGAGCGGATTAACTTCCTGTTGACGTTCAAAACAGAGGCTAGCTAGACCCTCCCTCCGCCTCCTCCTCCCCTCCCATCCGTGCTTCCTGAAACAGTCATGAACGCGCATTTAAAATCATTCTTGTCGGTTATTGGCTGGAGCATGTTTATTATGATTCGTGGTCCAGGCTGCACCAGTTTGTTTTTGTTGCCGTTTTCGGAGCTTGCGGCGACTACAGAGACCACGTTTTTTTACAGTGTGTTCAGGGGACAGGCAGCTATCGGATAGTGAAGAGATGTTTGCTGTATGTGACAAAAAATGTTTTGGCCTAAAAACGCTCAGAGGACCTTTAATTATAACTAAACAAGGATAGGTTATAGTACACCAGGGGTGTATTCCAGAAAGGAGGGTTAACTTACTGTCACATATACCCTGAACTCTCGGTTGATTAACCCAAACCTTGCTTACTCGTGGTATACTGGTTCCAAAAATGCGTCCGGGAGTAAGTTCAGCCAACCCAGAGTATGTTCCCGGTTAACACACAAGACATTCTCAACAGAGTGATGAATCGATGATTCACCATGGAAACAGACGCTAAGAAAAAGCGCGCCATTCTACTTCATTCTTCTTCTTTTGTTTAATGGCGATTTACATAACCTACTTGGTGCACAGCACCACCTATTGGGTGGTTATGCAATCATTTTTTATTCTTAATATTGTTTGATGCTAATTATTTAATAAGATATCACACATATGATATGTATTTTATTATAGAAATTGTAGTATAGAAAATGTCCTGTTACAAAGGATAAAAAGCAGATCCATGTGTGAGATGACAATAAAATACATTCATATATTAGAATTGAATAAACAGTTATATATTGTATAATATAACATTGTGTATATAACTGTAACTATATAACAAATTTAGATAAATTAATATAACCATATTGATAATATAACATGCATCTGAATTCCTCTTAAACTAACTAACCCTTGAACATAACCTGCTCCGGAGCAAGTTATGTTCAGAGAGCGAGTTGCTATGGTTACTTACATACCCTAAAAGTTACCTCCGTTTTGGAACCGAAAGTTGAGGTTATCTGCTTACTTACTCTTAAACATACCCAGGTATGTCACATCACCTGCTTTCTGGAATACCCCCCAGATAAGAGTAAAGACGGTACACATTAAGAAATGTCCATTGCTTTCACTCACTTGGCTTTACTTTCTGATGCAATCTCCAGTCTTTGATCAAATTAATTTTTTTAAATGAAAAAAATACTTCCAGAGTTGAAAAATAACTGGGTTGATCATGTTAAACAAGTCACATCAAGTTAAGCGTGCAATATTGGAAATAAACTGAAACAATAAAAACATAGGCCTACTTGATCGCTTCGTTTAGATATTGTTGCACAATTAAAATGAAAACTGACACACAAGGTATCATGTAAGTGTAATGGGTTAAAAAAAATAAAAATTAAATAATTTATAAGTTTGAACCCCCCCTATTAACATGTGAATACATTTCATATGTTTATTTTTTTTATTACATTTACAAATTAGAACTTTTCAGTAAAACATCTGTCATCACGCCGCCACACCACTAGATGGTGCATTGTGTGCACTTGAAACACGCGAGAGAGATACTTCCCCCTGTTCGGCGCGCTCAGTAATAAACTGACTGCCGCTGTGAACACATCTAACTTTGGTTCTCTCGTGTTTCTCTCAGGTATGAATATAAATTATATATATATTAATTAATATTAATTTTATGGTACTTGGGTGAATTGGCAGGTGTTATACAAAGAGTTGGAGCGTGTTTATAATTGTATTTTAATCCACAGAGGATTATAAAAACCAAATAATGAGTTTGATCGTGTGACATGTATGGTTTGTGTTTTAGGACATTATAAAAATGTTTAACTGGCTAAAATACTGAGTTCATGTAGGACACATATTGTTGAAAAGTGTTTTAGAAGTGTTTTAGAATTGCATTGCTGCGTGTATGTTGCATTCTAATTTCAATCGCCATTTTGGGGTGTTCAGCACGTGTATTTTTTCAATGTGTGCACGTGCATGAGTTAAATAGAGTTATTATATTATAATTATATCAAGTTAATATATCAAGTGTAATGAAATCTAAAGCATTTCCTCAGAAATCTGGTCTTGAAGGTTTTCTGGTGTCTTGATAAATGTTTTTGTGCAGTTTTGACACACTCTTTTGTACTGTCGTTGTAAACTCAAATTGTAAATTGATGTAAACTTCCAAATGCATACAATGTGTACCGGCACATAACCTTGTATGTATGTTTTCACATACAAGTATACATACTATATATCATATTTTGTATTATGGAATATTTTGCATACACTTAGCAAGTGTTTTAATGAATTTGTTTTTTTCTGTTAAATTGTATTTCACCAAATGCACTTGAAGTTTGAAAAGTGTAATTTTTTTTCAGAAGTTAAAGCATTCAAAAAAAAAGTATTGCAGTAATAAACTGACTGCCGCTGTGAACACATCTAACTTTGGTTCTCTCGTGTTTCTCTCAGTTTATTCTTTGATCCACAGGGCACGCTGCCTGTGTGTCGTTTGCTGCCGGCGCGGATATCCCCTAGGTCTGAGGCCGGTAACATAAGTCTAAATACACTGTTTTAAAGATAGACGTTTATTGTAAAGTTCAAAGAACTTTAATTTCTTGTCAAAACTGCGTCTGTCTATTATTTTCTGACAGCCACGCGGAGAGACATGGGCGGGGATTTAAATGACGTTGTCCTCTAAATGTAGATGCGATGGCTGGATCGTGTTTACATTACACTGAGATCTGACCACAATGCGTCCTCAACTACCTCCGAATCAGGACACGTTGATCAGATAACATTCTGATCACAAACGCGTTTACAATTGTCTTTTCAATGCGTATGTGGACAACATCCTGATACAGGTCGCATGTTAATGCCAAGTGTAAACGCAGCCTTATATGGCCAGATTCACTAAACAGGGCAAATTACAGTTAGAGCACAATTTGAAAAAAGTGCTGATGTGATTGGAAAGTTCTGCACTGAATCTACTGACGACGCTCAAATTAAAGAACACAGACGCAGCCATAATGACCAACACAATCAACCAAGAGCAGCGGAAATTATCGTTTAGTTTAAGACATGTTTTTTGGGGCAGTAAATAATGGCGCAAATACCAGTAAGTTGACTAGCATAAACCTTAGTAAATCACCCTGTGTGATTCATTTAAATATTCTCCTCCCATAAATTTTGCATCTGAAAGGGAAACTTCTACAAATGCATGTGCAATAAGGCCAGTCGCAAAAATGACTGTGCTCACGCTTTTCAGTGCTAATTTTCCTCTGCGTGTCTCTAGTAAATCCTGACAGTAGTGTTTTAACACCAAAAGAGGGTTTGCGCTTGCACTAGCTGTTAGTAAATCTGACCCTTACACTCTAAAAAATGCTGAGTTAAAAACAACCCAAGTTGGGTTGAAAATGGACAAACCCAGCGATTGGGTTGTTTTAACCCAGCGGTTGGGTTAAATGTTTGCCCAACCTGCTGGGTTGTTTTATTTAAACCAACTATTGTTTAAAAATTGCTATATGGCTAGCTTAAAATTAACCCAAAATAGTTGGGAAATTAAAAACCAGATGCAATTAGAGGCAACAATAATAGACAAAAGGTGAATGTTTATTAATAAGCTTTAATATTTTATTAATATAAATTTTATAGTTTAATAGTTTATTAATATAAATGTATTAATAAGCAATTTAATAAATGTTTATTGTTTAATAATTATTCATTGAACATTAATAAATGTTCATTTCCAACATACTTTGGGTTAATTTTAATCAAGCAATACAGTAATTTTTAAACAATAGTTGAGTTAAATAAAACAACCCAGCAGGTTGGGCAAACATTTAACCCTACCGCTGGGTTAAAACAACCCAATTGCTGGGTTTGTCCATTTTCAACCCAACTTGGGTTGTTTTTAACCTAGCATTTTTTAGAGTGTAGACTGTGATCTGATCTGTGACAGACGGGTCTAAACCTTCTCTGTGACCTCTGACCCCTCCAGCGTCCAGCTCACCTGCGCCCCCTGCATGTAAGGGAATATGTGTGTGTTTTGGTTCAATGTTGTGATCACGTTATCTGACATGACACAGTTCAGAAAGTCTCAGAGAAGGTCTGATGATGTTCTTTCTGCAGAATAAACTCCACCTGTATTCAACCCCTGATGTGTTTTATACACGTTTGTTTCTCACAGCTATAGAAAGTGTTTCTGGATTGATGTTTCTGAGCTGTAAAGGATCCCAAAGACAATTCAAGCTACATGCTAAACATATTATGTTAGAGAGTGTACATTGTGCATTAAAGCTATCCAAAGACCAAGTGTTTGTCTTATGTTGGCCATATACCCTGTTAAGTAAACTTTGCAGGGCTTGTCCCCTTTGGCTCAAACAATGACTTTAGGTCAGAACTAAAATACTGTTTGTGACTTTTGCAGTCGTTACAGTTACACAAACAGGAGCCCCATTGAATAATTCATCACTGTATTAACTGTCCTTGTTAATCTCTGTCCGATCCTGTTCATCAGTGTGTCTGTCTGTTCACACCGCCCTCTAGTGGCACAGTGATGTAGTGCAAGATAACATGAATAAAACTGTTGAAGGGTTTCTGTCATCAGTACAGCTGTGATCACCTGCGGTCTCGTACCTGCAGCCGAATTACAGTCGAGCTGATGATGCTTAGATAATGATAATATAGATTTGAAACATTTAATCTTCACAATTTAAATTGGTCATAAATTGTATGCTACATTTAGAGCCTCATTTAAATACAGAATGAGTTCATTTGCATATTGATCAGATGCTTCAGTGCTCTGAGAGTGTTTATAGTGCTGTGAGTTTAACACTTCATCACTGACACACACAACAATCTTCATCAACATGACCTTCATCATCATCTTCATCTGGACTCTCACAGCGTTTGCTCAAGGTTTGTGGAGCACAAGTTTGATATCAATTCATTTCTTCAAGTATATTGTCAAAGTTTTGAGTTGATTTTCTTCTTGTTGTGTGTTTCAGAGTGTAGAGGACAGATCACCGTCACTCAGAGTCCCTCAATGACAGCAGCTCAACCAGGACAAACTGTGAACATCAACTGTAAAACCAGCAGTAGAGTGTATGTTGGTGATCGTTTAGCCTGGTACTTACAGAAACCTGGAGAAGCTCCTAAACTCCTGATTTATTATGCAAGCACCCTCCAGTCAGGAACTCCATCTAGATTCAGTGGCAGTGGATCTAACAGTGATTTCACTCTGACCATCAGTGGAGTCCAGACTGAAGATGCTGGACATTATTACTGTCAGAGTTACCATGAAATCAACAGTAATGATGTGTTCACACAGTGATAAAGAGTCGTACAAAAACCTCCGTCAGTCAGAGTCACAGTGACTGAACTGATACTGCAGCTGCTCAAAGGAGGATCTGAAACAACATCGTCACACAAACATCTGAAATAAAATCATCTAAATTAATCTTCCACTCTTAATAATTATAGAGGTCAGAAAGAGATTTTGTGCTCTTATAGATCAGTCACACGTTTGAGATCTGACTGATTTCAGTTGCCGCCTTTTATTAATATTAGATATTAATTTTCATAATTCTCCATGGTTATTTGATTTGAGTATCTCATCCTAACGTGTCATTTGTTCACTATACACTGTATTCATACTATATACTGCAGACAGTAAGAGTTTTATATCAGCTGCTGTTTTAATTGTAGTCCTGATCAACAGTTCAGTTCAGACACGCCTCTCCCTCCTCTGCACCAATCACAGCCTCTGATCAGAAAGAGCAAGATAAGAATATTAATTTGTGCTTTTAACTGAATTTTTATTGAACATTTAATCACAGGACTATGAGAAGGTACAAACTGGTATCTGATGATAACATGAGCTGATAAACCTCAGTGTAATTGATGAATATGAACAAACCTCTGATCCAATGGAGAGAAACTGGAACAGGAGAAACTTCTTCAGCTGGTACTTACAGAAACCTGGAGAAGCTCCTGAACTCCTGATTTATTCCACAAACTGCCTCAACAGTGTCATTTACTGAAGTCAAACAGTGAATCTGAGCGAGTTAAACTCATATTTCATCATCAGGTGGAGTGATTGTGTTTCTCTCAGAATAGAGCAGATGTTCAGCGTCCTCAGAGGAGTTTGATGATCCTGTGACTCCAGAAACACTCAAAATAACTATTGAGCAGAAAAACATGTAGAAAAGTGTTTTTCAAACTCAAATCAAATCAAACTTTATTTATAAAGCACTTAAAAACAACCAAAGTTGACCAAAGTGCTGTACAGAAAAATATATAAAACATAAAATACTCAACTCATACAAGACATAAAAACAAAAACAAATTAAGAAACAAATGTCAAAATCAGGTGTCAAAGGCCAAACAGAAAAGGTGGTGTTAGGTTTTTGCTCCTAATTTGTGCCTCATCCCAGACCTCTTATTTGGCAATTGAATGAGCAATCACTCAGCGCTGAGGGAGAATATAGTCTCATTTTATTGATAAGAAAAGAGAGAATATATAGAAAGAGTACAAGGGGTGTAGTATAGTTTCAGCCAATGAGAAAGAGAATACATCATATAGATCATGTTATAGGAATGTGATACATATAGAAAAACAAGTCTAAATACGGTCATCTATTGGTCAGGTACCCATGAGGTCCCTTAGCATCCCAAGGACCTTCTCCTAAGCAGGGACCATTCCCTGTTTCACATTTACTCCTAGTAGAGCCTTATATGGAAATGTTTCTGGTACATAGAAAACCATATGTTTAAAACATAGTATACAACTTTGACAGAGGAAAAAAAGGAGCCTCAGTCCACATACTTTCAATGCTGAGACCAACATAAAATCTATCAATTGCCCCTTTTGGCAATAAAATTGCCACACCCAAGTCTCAGCATTACTTTTCTCATATCCAAATATAATCACTTTCTTTACTTTCAAAATCATAACATTCTTCAGCAAACATTTCCTTCATTTTCCTTCAAAATTATTAACATTTAACAGGTCTATTCATCAAAGCATATTGAGAGGATACAAAGTTGTTCATGGCACGATTAATCAAAGCTCTAATAAATGGAATAATACAACAGATAATAAATGCCATAATTAATAGGATCACACCTATAGGAATCAAAGCAGATACAAGCATTTGTTGCCATCCTGTGAGCCATGCTAAGAACCCACTTTGATTATCAGTAACTTCTCGTTCTTGTAATTCTTGAGCAATTCTAGTCATATTTTTTAAACCCTCTGAAATTAAATGACCATCTGCATCATTTTCAGGGATATAAGTACAACAAGAGGTACCAACAATAACACAAACTCCTCCTCCTGCCGCGGTTAATTGATCTAAAACTAGCCTGTTTTGCAGGGCAGTTAAACGGAGCCCTCGGAGTTCCTGTTGAACACCAGCCAATGTGTCTCTTGTAGTATTGATAAATGAAATTAGCTCATATCTTGTAACCTCAACTTCAATTTGAAGACTAGAGACACCTATTCCTGGAAACACTGCTTCAAAAAATCTTTCAGTACCAGTCCAGAGTCGATGTTGCTTTGGTACTGGATTATCTCTACTCAAACTACTAGTTGAACCGCGACTAGAGAGGGAGCGTTTCTTTTTCTGTTTTTGTTTTGTCATAACGTGAGGTTTGTGTGGTCTAATAACCATGGAATATTCTTCCAAAGTTACTAGAGCACATCTTCCACTCCAATCTTCTGGAAGAGTAGTGTAGACTTTATGTCCACACAGCCAAAACCAATCTTTTACAGCTCTAGTTCCCCGTGAAGCAGGAGCATATCTGTAGCAATTTTGACCTGGCACAAGTGCACAATATTTAGAACACACATCTTGAATAAAAGGATTAGCCCATCCATAAGCAATCATAGTAGATATAGGATGTGGTGTTCTTTTAGAACACTCAGTCATATTAGCTTTTGGATAATGCAAAATACAACTCATACAACAAGACATATTTTCTATCTCACAATGATGGTATGTTCGATTACATTTACTTTTAGGAATTACCCCCAGTCTCACTGTTCCAGTTTCTCTTTCCATACATAACAGTGAGTCTGGAATAGAGCCAATGGTTGTCACTTTAGCATGTACTTGCGTTGCAAGCATCATTATTCTACTTTTTCCACAACTCCATATTGCACTTCTATTTGGAGCCATCATTCCAGTAATGCTAACAAAAATAGGGCATTCTAATTCTTCTTCTGTCCTTGGTGATTTAACCTCTACATGTGGTCCAGAAGCACTATGTGGCATTTTGGTGCAAACATAACAGTCACCTGTTTTTCCTTCAGATTTGGCAGTGTAGTTGGCTAATCTCCACCACGTTAGCTGCGAAGGCATGTGGTTCTTCTTCATAATGTACCCAAGTTTCATTACCAGTGCTAACAGCAGCTTGTATGTGAATAAACACATTTGTCAGCACAACCAGGTAAAATGTCAATTTAGCAATCATGGCTAGAGAGCTTCAATGATAATTATTGCTGGTTTTAGATCTCTAGCAATCTCTTTCTTCTTCTCCTCGTTGAACGTCTTGGTTCACCTTCCTTCGGATCTTTCCTTGGCTCACTGGCTTCCTTCTCCTCATTGACCAGAACGTTCCCCTGGGATGGAGCTGCTTTCAGTCGACTGGCATGGATCCACTGCGGCTGGAAGTCAGTCAGCACTCCTGTTCTCGTCACAGCAATCACCGTGGCGGGCCCCAGATATTTCGGCTCACCCAGTTTTGTGGGCTTCAGACACTTTATCAGCACCTGTTGTCCTGGAACGAAAGGATGAGTGGGTTTTTCTGCAGGAAGAGGGAGAGAGAGAGACACATCACCATTGATGCTATTCAAAGTTTTAATTAGGGAATCCACATAATCCGTGATGATCACCTCCGTGTCACCTGTGGAAAAATTGCCAGCGCGACCTCTGACCCATGGGGTCGGGAAAGGTCTACCCATAAGGATTTCAAACGGAGACATCTTTGTTGTTGCTGATGGTGACATTCTAATTTCTGTCAATACGGCAGGCAGCAGATCAACCCAATTTCTGCCTGTATCAAGACACGCTTTATTAAGACGATCTTTGATAACCCTATTCATGTTCTCAACTTGTCCACTAGATGGAGCGTGAAACGGTATATGTAATGACCAGGTAATATTAAGCTCTTTGGCTAACAACTGCGTGACTTTGGAAGTGAACGGTGTTCCATTATCACTATCGATAACCATTGGTATACCAAAATGCGGTATAATGTCCTTAGCCAGAACTTTAACTACCGTCTGTGCATTTTCTTTTCCACACGGAAAAGCTTCAGGCCATTTAGAAAATCTGTCAACAATCACAAGCAAATATTTATTATTTCCGCAAGGAGGCATATGCGTAAAATCAATTTGCAAGTGTTGGAATGGTAGCTCAGGATGTGGTAAAGCGTCATGTTTAGTTGCCTTGTGCTTGTTAGTTTGAGCACACACCAGACAAGCATCCAATATCAACAGAGTATTTCTTTGAATATTTGCTATGCAATAAGATCGATTCAACATTTGTATCACTTTCTTTTTTGACACATGTGATACACCATGATAATGTCTACATAGCATAACAATCGCAGATGCAGGTAATGCAAGTCTACCCTGTTTGTCTCTCAAGATTCCAACTTGATCTGGTTTTACTTCATTGTCTGACCAGTAAGTCAAATCAGCTTGCGTAGGGTTAGCTTGTAATATTTTAATGTCCAAATCATTAGTCAATAATGAATTCATCATAGGCACATCTGTGCCCCTTTCGCTTACATGTGGACTTAACATTACTTCTTTCACGAGTTCACACTTACAAATAAGTCAGGTAAATTTAATTGGTAAACGTATTTGGCGTGCTGTCCGGGGAGAGGGCTCCGAGCTCGGTAATCGGCCCGAACACAGAGTACCCCCCCCCCCTCCTTTTAGATTATATGAAGTAATCCAGAGAGTGTGAGGAGACGGGGTGGTGGAGGGATTCTGGAAACTGTCGAGGATCCTTCGGTGAGTTTGACTGTGATTATATACAGGCCTGAACTCATGCCGATTGGGTAGATACGTTGATTACAGATTGTTGACAGCTGGTTGAGATGACGTAATGATTAAGATGTTGTAATGATTGGGTATCTTATTTGACTTGTTCCTCCTGAACTACGTTTATAAAACATCATTTAGCAGCCCATTTCGCTACTTCATCTACAAATCTATTTCCTTTGGCTTCATCTGTTTCTCCTGACGTATGTCCTGCTACTTTAATAACAGCGAGTTTTGATGGTTGTTGTGCTGCATTAATGAGCTCCGCTACAATGCTATGGTGAGCAATTGGCTTTCCATCTGAGGTTTTAAAATTTCTTTCTTCCCACAATTTAGCAAAATCATGTACTATGCTATACGCATATTTAGAGTCAGTGTATATATTAACACACTGATCTTTTGCCAATTGACAAGCTCTCGTTAAAGCAATTAATTCTGCAACTTGCGCTGACTTGTATGGCAAAGAGTATGCCTCAATTAAACGATCAGGTAATTCAACAATAGCATACCCACACAAGTATACATTATCATTTGGCTTGAAACAGGATCCATCAATATACCAATTCTTCCCCTCCTCCTGGACAGATGTAGAAACATCTGGCCTGCAGGCAGTCGAAATCTGGATTCTGTCCAGGCACTCGTGGTCATCACTCTCAAATTCACCTTGCGTCAGCAACCTGTGCAAATGTACAGTAGGGCCATGAATAACAGAAGTTGGCTTCAAAATCAAATTAGCAGTAGCTAATAATATAGCCTCATAGCCAGAGTGGCGTTGAGCAGTCATATGTTGAGTAGAAATATTACTCATAATGACTCCTACCTGATGAGAGGTATGCACTATCAATTTATGTGATAACACAATTTTTTCAGCATCTTGCACCATGATCGCCGTGACAGCCACTGCACGCAAACAAGCAGGAAGTCCCCTGGCTACTGAATCAAGAGTTTTAGACAAATAAGCTATGGGACGAAAAGTACCCCCATGTTCCTGGGCCAGGATTGCGGCGGCTGTACCCCCACTTTCATGCACGTATAAGTGAAAGTCTTGAGAGTAATTTGGGAGGCGAGTGCAGGAGGTTTCATGAGGGAGGATTTCAAATGTCTGAATGCTTGATCCATCTCAGCTGTCCATGTAATGTCCTCTGTGTCCCCCAGAGTAGCAGTTCGTAGGATTTTGTCATACATGGAACAGTTGGGCACCCATATTCGGCAATAATTAACACTCTGAGGTCTGAAGGTATCGCCGGCGATACCACCGTGTTTTTTTCTTATCAGTGTGAAAGAGACTCAAAATACTCCGTCAATGTTGCACATACAATTAAGAGTTATACACCATTTTAATCTGTGGAATATCTTCTTTCATTTGTGTACACTCAGAGTAAAAACAAAATGTTGTGCTCTTTGTAAAATAAAGAAAACTAACATGATGCGTGATCTCTCCTCTCCCTCTGAACGAACTCCAATCTGATAGTTCTTAGAAAATGAACTGTAACTTAGTGAATACTAATGACAAAAAAATTACACTTATGTCTAAAAAAACGTTAGGATGTCAGGTTTTAAAACATGTAAGTCAAATCGAAAACAAACCTTCTGTGTTTATGTAATCTGTATGAAAAGAGAGCCATGTCAGAAGTCTGTGATTCAGCTCATTATCCGCTAATGCGGCCACGCCCACGGAGCCAGCGCTATTCAGACGCAAATTCAGAGGCAATACATGCATTCATCATCTCAATCGTGTATTTATTGTCTTCAAAAGTGTTTTGAATAGCCATATTTAGCGATCTCTTGCCTCTGTTAGTTCTTTGATTGTCACATGATATTCCTCTTCTTTTACTGAGGCATTTGTGGACAAAAGGGGCAGAGCGCCCTCCGGCTGCAAATGAATTAAAAACACAGCATCCAGCGCTCATAATGATGACAATAAATATAGAATAATAAATATTACTTCTGTATAGAAAATTGATATAAACATATGAGAATCCATCAATATTTCTCCAAATGTGTATGCTTTTAAGCATATTAAGAAATTATGGTCAATATAAGATTTTAAGAGTCAAAATGTGAAGCTTGAGTCTTAGATCTTTTTAATGATGTATAGTTTGTCAACTGCACATCAAGATTTAGGCTCTATAATATAACAAATATAGTAGCCTATATGAAATGCCCTAGAGGTAGGAATGTTCAGACGCTTTGCATCACAGAAATACATTATATTTTAAAGTATATTAAAATAGAAAACCATTATTTGGTTAGAGACTTGAGACTTCTTTTAAAAACATTATAATGGCATTATAATGTGTTCAATCTTTTGACTGGTAGTGTAATTTAACATAGGCCTATACAAAATTTTCTTCATATCATGTGCAATAATACATGCATGCATGAGATCACAAAAATCATGTTTTTTTTTTTGTCCTGAGTGGACTTTAATCCTGTTATTAGCATGATCACAGAGGGTTTTTTCACAGCCTACCTGACTGAAAGGCCTCATTAATATGGAAGTCATTTCAGGTCATTATTATTCAATTCTTTTGTCTTCTCAGGTGAGAATCACCCATTATACATGAGGATTCCCGCCTCCTCGCATACTGTGTTTCTTGACCAAAAGTGTCTTAGAAAATTTAAATCTCTCTATTGTTTTATATGAAGGAGTAGGAAGGATAATTTTTACTTCATTCTGAAGCAAAAACTCTAGTCTACAACCTCCAATACCTAGAAGTCTTATGAACACAGTTTTAATATACTTTTTTTGGCCTTATTTCAGTGACTTAAGTTTTTTGTTTTTTCAATAACCACGCATAAACGTTATTCCTTCAAAAACACAAACATGTACATACATGTTCCTCACATATTATTGTAGCCTAGTTTGTGCTGAATACAGTGTAATGACACTTTTTCCATTAATATGTTTATGAACAACTGAAAAAAGCACAAATGTCAGGGCATGTCAAAACTTCTCCAGGGCCCCAAAAATCCTCAGACCCCTGAGGGTTAACCAGTCCCAGGAAGCTTTGCATCTGCTTCCGTGTCGATGGGTGCTTGAAAGTAGCAATAGCTTTCACTCTGTCAGCAGACAATTGCACTTTGCCCTGTGACAGTTCATGTCCAAGGTACTCGACCCTCCTCTGTACCCACTGTAGTTTCTCTCTTGATGCTTTGAAACCAGCCTCTGCCAAAATATTGCAGACAATTTTAGAGGCAGCAGCACACATGTCCTCAGTTGCTCCTGTGATGAGGATGTCATCTGCGTATTGAAGCAGACAGGTGTTTGGAGGAAGTTTGGCATTTTTCAGCGTTGCGTGCACTACAGCAGAGAAAACAGCCGGAGAATCCCTGAACCCTTGTGGGAGTCTTGTCCACGTTAATTGTGAATTTTCCAAGGTAAAAGCAAACAATGGCTGTGTTTGGCGATCAACAGGAATGCTGAAGAAGGCACTGGAAATATCCAGAACTGTAAAAAATGAATGTTCAGAAGGAATAGAATTAATTATAGTTTGCACATCAGGTACAATAGGAGACAATGGTGTTACCAACTCATTAACTTTTCTCAAATCTTGAGTTAAACGCCAAGAACCATTTGCTTTCTTAATTGGATTAATTGGTGTATTATAAGGTGAATGAGTGTGCACCAGGATGCCTTGAGCCAGTAATTTATCAATAACAGGAAGAATACCTTCCACCTTTTCTTTTGAGAGGGGGTACTGTTTCTGATACACAGGCTTGTCTGTTATTAGTTTAGCAACATAGGGCTGGACATCAATGAATCCTGCATCATCCTTATGGGCTGCCCACAACTTGGGGTTGACGCCCTCAATTTCCTGTTTTGAGCTCAGTTGCAGAATCATCCTCAAGGAGAGCATTTCCTGTATCAACAGTGAGAGAAAAGGCTGCAGGAAAAATAAGTTGTAGAGAGTCAGCATTAAAATTAAGTTGAATACCTAATTTATGTAAGAGATCGCGTCCCAGAAGAGAAAATGGTGAACTCGGTATTATCGCAAAAGCATGCATTTTAAACAGTGATGGGATATCATTAGAAGTAACTGGAAATGTTGGTGTCATTTCACATCTCACAGGTACACTATTGATTCCCACAGAGTTTACATGTTTTCCTGTAATCGAGCCCTCATAGACAAGAGAGGATAACGATGACATCGACGCCCCCGTATCTATGAGAAAAACATAGGGTTTATGGTCAACATTTAATTCAATAAATAGCAAAACAGTTGACACATTCGGATAACTCAAAGAAATCAATGAAAAATTATCAGAAGAGGGCTCAGTCGAACTCAGTCATTGTTGCCAGGAAATGGGATACACTGGATTTTGTCTGTCAGTCTTTGCAGAAGGGAGCGCAAGTGGGGGCTTTTGCTTCAAGCCACCACCAGAGCCCTTCTTCTTCTGCTTTTCTGACCTCTGCCTCAAATCCCAAGCCTTTTTCCTACAGTCACGTTCCAGATGTCCTGGCTTGCCACAATAAAAACAGCGTCTCACATTTCCAAATTGTTGTGGACGAGGATTCACAGCAGCATTCACTTGAAGCATTGCAGGAGTTTTGCCCCTGGAGACATCAAAAGCTCCAGCAGAGGAAAGCTCACGCAAGCGTCGTCCTAATTCATCAACAGAAATGGTAGTAATATTCGGAGTTGTTATACGAATTAACTGCGCAGTGTCTTTGTTCATATTATTTAGGAACGTATTTAAGAACAATGGACAATTTTGTTCAATAGGAATCGCAGATTCCTCAACCCATGCATGTTTAAATCTATTAAAGAATGCAACAGGGCTTTCACCAGTTCTCTGTTTGGTATTGGCTGCATGCGAGATATCTTGTTTAGCAGAAGACACTTTTAACAAAAAGCAGTCAATTGCTTGAAAAAATCTTTAAGTTTACCTGAGCTGGCCCAAATCCAATCCCCTGCTTCGTCCTCATCTTCCTCCGAATCAGTAATTAGAAGCACTCGTGAAGGTTTAGACAAATCAAGGGGCTTCGAATCTCCAGCTTTCTGAGATACAACACGACGAACAGGCGGTGTATCGTAGATGGGGTTTAAGTAATAAACTTCTTCAATCAATTCCTCCTCTGTGATTTCCGCAGGCAGTGTTTTAGTCAAAATAAAACGATAATCTCGTCCCGTCAATTGACTGTAGGCAGTTAACCGTTGCAGCACTGCCACAAATTGATGTGGTGACTTAGCCGGATCAGGCAGATCTTTGCAAATAGCCACTGCCTCCGTAACACTCAGAGGAGTAATTTTGTAACCATCTGGAAGCTGTACAAACGGAAAAACTTCAGTTGTGGACGGCAACTGCGGATACAACCGATTGGTCAAGGGCTTTGGAATTTCAGCAGAAACAACACATTCATATGGAGGAAGAGACGTATCAGGTTTCAACTGAGACTGAGAGAGAGAGCTGTCTTGTTTTTTCAACTCTGGACCCTTATCCCAATAAGTTTTCATCTTCATCCAAACTTTATATGCATCTTTCATATAATCAATTGGCCATCCTGGGTCACCCCAAGAACCAAAGATCATATCTTTTGCACCACGCATATATTCATCTTTAAAAGAACCATCGCGGGGAAACGGATCTAATTGTATTTTCCCTTCTGACCATCCCGCGAGATTAGAGATATAGGGTTCTGTAAAAAACGCTTTATTATTGCGATTCATGAAATCCCTCGGGGTTTCCCCCATCAACGGTCGACTAATCGTTTCACCCATTTAAAACAGCCAACAAAGATCTCTCCTATGCTTAAAGAAAAGCCTTACAATTTCAGAAAATGGCCAAACAAAATACAAATTAAAGTCTGCAGCTTTATATTAACTTTTTAGTATTTTTGGCAAAAAGAAAATTTTTTAATTCAGTATTATTCATTCAACTGCCAACAAGAACCTGAGGATATCATCATGAAATGGACTAAGAGAGAGAGAAAAATTTTCAACTCAAACTCATCTATTCCCTTCCCACGTATATAATCCGTGAGGATAACACCAAAAAATGAAAGGGTGATCAATCCTCTTTCACTCTTCCCACATTTATCTAAATACGAGGATATCCACTTTTAACAAATATGAAAAAAGTGCGGCACAAAAATACAAGGATCAATTTCTCAACAGACAGTAAGATGCACTTAAGCATTTTATTTCTTACCTGTCTGGAGAAATCCCGGACGAGCCCCCAAATTGTTAGGTTTTTGCTCCTAATTTGTGCCTCATCCCAGACCTCTTATTTGGCAATTGAATGAGCAATCACTCAGCGCTGAGGGAGAATATAGTCTCATTTTACTGATAAGAAAAGAGAGAATATATAGAAAGAGTACAAGGGGTGTAGTATAGTTTCAGCCAATGAGAAAGAGAATACATCATATAGATCATGTTATAGGAATGTGATACATATAGAAAAACAAGTCTAAATATGGTCATCTATTGGTCAGGTACCCATGAGGTCCCTTAGCATCCCAAGGACCTTCTCCTAAGCAGGGACCATTCCCTGTTTCACATTTACTCCTAGTAGAGCCTTATATGGAAATGGTTCTGGTACATAGAAAACCATATGTTTAAAACATAGTATACAACTTTGACAGAGGAAAAAAAGGAGCCTCAGTCCACATACTTTCAATGCTGAGACCAACATAAAATCTATCAGGTGGGTTTTAAGAAGTGACTTAAAAGAAGACAATGAAGAGGCCCGTCTAACGGGCAGAGGCAGATCATTCCACAGTTTAGGAGCTGCTACAGCAAAGGCACGGTCCCCTCTGAGCATCCGCTTGTTTTGGGCACATTCAGGAGCAGCTGATCAGCTGACCTGAGAGAACGGGTGGGTCTATAAGGGTGTAGCAGCTCAGAAACGTAGGGTGGAGCAAGACCATTTAGAGATTTAAATACAAATAAGAGAATTTGAAAATGGATCCTAAAATGTATGGGCAGCCAGTGAAGTGAAAATAGGGGAAATGTGCTCGTATTTGCGCGTTCCCGTTAACAGACGTGCTGCAGCGTTTTGAACCATCTGCAGACGAGCAACAGAAGACCCACTAACCCCCACATACAGTGCGTTACAGTAATCCAGCCGAGTGGTAACAAAGGCGTGGATTACTGTCTCAGAGTGTTGCCTCGAAAGAAATGGCTTTACTTTGGCCAGCTGCCTCAATTGAAAAAAGCTTGATTTAACGACTGCCCTGATCTGACTGTCAAGCTTGAGGTCAGCGTTGATTTTAACCCCTAGGTTAGTGATTGTTTGCTTGTTGTACTGGGCCAAGGCCCCCAAATCAACAGAAGGGGTCCCAATGGTGCCACCAAAAACCATCACCTCTGTCTTTTTTACATTAAAACTTAAAAAAGTAAGAGACATCCAGGCCTGTATATCAGCAAGACACTCGAGTAACGGTCCGACAGTGTCGTTCTCTTTAAGAGGCACATAAATCATCTGGGTAAAAGTGGAAAGACATGCCATGCTTCCTGATTATTGAACCTAGTGGGAGCAAATACAAAGAGAAGAGAAGTGGGCCTAAAACTGAGCCCTGTGGGACCCCACAAGAGAGAGGAGCAGAGGAGGACTCAGAGTCACCACAACTGACACAGAAAGTCTGACCATCCAGGTAGGACCGAAACCATTCAAGTGCTAATGCTTGATGCCCACCCACTGCTCCAAACGTGAGATCAGGATTTCATGGTTCAGCAGTTAAATCAAGAAGCACAAGAATAACACAATCACCAGAGTCAGTAGCTAAAAATATATCATTAAACACTTTTAAAAGAGCAGATTCTGTGCTGTGCAAAGTTTTAAAACCGGACTGGAACATTATTATGGGCTTTCAAAAGGCCATTAATTGACTGCAGACTATCTTTTCAAGGATTTTTGAAAGAAAAGGTAGTTTGGAGATAGACCTAAAATTTGCAAGATCTACAGGATCCAGACCAGGTTTTTTTAATCAGAGGTTGCACTACTGCATGTTTAAAATGTTTAGGAACCACACCTGAAGACAGACTGCTATTAACAACTGCAAGAACACATGGCCCTACAGTAGGAAAGACCTCTTTAAAAAAGCAGAGGAGGAACAGCATCATGTGGAGAACCTGAGGGCTTCAAATGATCAACAGTCTCCTGTAACACAGACAAGGTCACAGGCTCAAACCTGTCAAAAACAGCAGAACAGAGGACAGGGATTGAGGGGTCATAAGCAGAAGGTGAATAAGAGCTCTAGTGGAAGTGACCTTATCAATAAAAAGTGCATCAATACAGACTGTTTGTGGAGCATTAAGAACAGAATCAATAGTCTTAAACAAAACACGAGGCTTGTTACAGTTTGACAGAATAAATACTGTCTTTTAGCATCTTTCACAATTGTCTGATAATGACGCCAGCAGTCCCTTAGCATTTGAAGTGATACATGCAGTCTGTCCTTTTTCCATTTGCGCTCAGCTCTACGGCACTCGCGTCTGACAGCACGAGCCGTGTCATTCAACCAAGGCTCAGAGTTAGTTTTAGGTTGCCTAATTTTTTGCATTTTGAAATGTAGAATCTATAAATGTTTCAATAATATAAAAGCAATATCACACTTGTAATCGTGATGTTGGTCTGATATTGGGATTAAACAGCGCTCCTGTTCATCTGATGTTGCTTTATCAATAAAGGATTATATTAACATGTGAAATGTTTTGAAATCTCAATGAAACCACATTAAACCATCTTAAACCTGTCACTGCTGAAGCGTTTGCATAGAGAGAGTGTTTTACATGAGCGACACACGCTTCAGTGCTCTGCATGTGTTTATAACTCTGTCAAACATCAAACATGATCAACAACTGTTTTTCACTAGAACTGAACCTACAACCAACAAAAATGACTTTCAGCACCATATTGATCTGGACGCTGGCAGTATTATGTCGAGGTTTGTGTCAGTATAGATTACATACATTATTTACTTGTTATTTTTATGTGTTGTGAAGATATATGGTTGTAAAAGTGTTTGTGATTTCTAATCTTTCTCTCTTGTCAGGATCTGTTGGTCAGGTGACAGTGACTCAAACAATGACTGTATTGGACACTTTGACTTTAATAACTTGCAATTAATATCTTATGAAATGTCATTCACAGGAATTACAGGACAGGTTTCTGTGACTCAGACTCCCTCAGCAGCAGCTGTTCAACCAGGAGAAACGGTTACTATAAACTGTAAAACTAGCAGTGGAATCGGAGATCGTACTCAGGGTTGTGGTAACTGTCTCGCCTGGTATCTGCAGAAACCTGGAGAAGCTCCTAAACTTCTCATTTATGGCATTAGATCACGACAGTCAGGAACTCCATCTAGATTCACTGGCAATGGAGCAAATTATGGAACAGATTTTACTCTGACCATCAGTGGAGTCCAGACTGAAGATGCTGGACATTATTACTGTCAGAGTCGACACTGGATCAACAGTAACTGGGTGTTCACACAGTGATAAAGAGTCGTACAAAAACCTCCGTCCGTCAGAGTCACAGTGACTGAACTGATACTGCAGCTGCTCACACACTTTCACACACTACTGACACACAGAGGACAAACACAAGAACTACACATGTGCTCAAAACTGACTTATGACTGAAATCAGCTCTATTAGACTGTGATCTGTCCTGTGACAGACGGGTTTGACTCAAATATGCTCAGAATCAGAGAAAACAGAGTGTGTAAACTGATATCAAATCAAACTAACAAAACTGCCACCATATCTTCTTGAGCTTCTTCATCTTTCCTTCCAAGATTAATCAAGCTAATAATGATATTAAACAACTGATGTATCAAAAACTACTGACTCTA